>NC_056751.1:466453190-466478190 GCF_019279795.1 Protopterus annectens
CAACACCATGTGACACATGACCAGTGGGCTCTACAGAGGTGTACACCAACTGTGCAGAGTACACATGTACTGACAGGGTAACAACAGGTGTTATGCCTAGCAACGATACCAGTATACATGAACAGGTCAGCTCAAGACATACCACGGCCCTTACACAGCTGTGACACATGGCTGTTGCTGTACACCAATGAACACACATCTGGATATGTCATACATGTGGTTTTGTGGATGTGGGCATGGACTGCACACACAACACATACATACATAGCATAGCCTTTGATGTACCCCATGCAGAACAGTGGCCTAAGCAATGCTACGCATGCAAATGGAAGGTGAGTCCATGTCTGTTGAATGCTCACAGTACAGGGGGTAGCCATGTTGACCGGGACACATACCCTTGTACTGGTCGCCTGTGACACCCGTGATATCATACCACAGTCCATGTGTTATGTATGTCAACACACATGTCCAACAATAGCAATGCATACAAACATGGCAACAGGAGACACATGTGACATCTGTACTGTGCATGCAGAAACCATGCATGTGCAGTGGCCGATGTCCATAACATAGTTGCACCTAACTACAACATGCAGTCACAATGCAGCCCCATCATTGACACCTGTATACGGTGACATACAAACAGCATGTATGGAGGGATGTGTGTACATAAAGTGGTGATTCACCTGTGTAGATGTATGTGTTCAGGGGGTGGCTCACAGTTGTGTCACACGCCATCCTACCATGCCATGTGCAAACAGTACGCTATGTCACTGTTACGTGATGGTGCTGACATAACGCATACACAGTGGTCAGGTGTTACCAACTGTATGCCACATGACACCTGTAACACCTACATCCTCCCGTGTGCATATAGCAGCACAATTGCCAGACATAGCGTTGGTTACACATAATGCGGACAATACCGCTGCTTGTCTATCAAACGTCTCATCATATGGCAGGTGTATCATTCCCAGCACTGCCATGTGTGTCCGAATGTGTGACCACAGATGCCACATATCATGGGGATTATGTCCCACTTGTTACACATTCTTGTACACCATTGTAGAGATCTGTACATACTTCAGTGTGGGAAGCATGACGTCGGCAGGTGTGGCGCATCACACACGTCGGCTGTCCGTATACACATGTCTGGTCACCACAGTGTGTGTATGTATGTATGTATGTCTGGTGCTTGGTGTGAGGGTGTATGCTAACATACAGTGAGAACTGATCACTAACCCCACATGGTGACTAACCCATCATGGTGATGCAGTGCACTACCCTGTTGATGCCATAGTTCCCAGCCATACTGGCTACCTTTGCATGTTCCTTCTCTGTGACACGTCGTATTGGTGCAAAGTACTGCGAGGGTGATGACCACATAGGCAAGGGTCCCCACCTCAACACTATGGGGTGAGCGTTATAGTGGTGTACACCCCATGAATGTGGTCATGTTCCTGTACTGTTACAGGGTTGTACTGCTACACACTGTGGCCTCCAGCTACCAAGTGACACCTCACATCATCATTGGCCAGACCGCTGTGTACAACCCCTGCACCATGTCACACCATACCTGTAATGTGTCCTCCTATGTATGTCACATCTCTGTCCACTGTAGCCTGTGCCACTGAACACACACTTCAGGTGCAGTATATGTGCGGACATCTGTGTCATGTTAGAGTTTCCAACTGTCAGGTTGAGGGTACATGTAGCATGCTGATATTGCCATACATGCCTGTGGGTAATCCACAGTTACACGTGGGGGACTGCACACACTGCTACCTGTAGGCACATGCAAGTACACCATAGGAGGGAACCAGGGTATCATTACCAACATGCTGCTACTGATGTAACCAAGACACATACTGTGAACACATCACAATGCATGCTGCACCTGAACTACATGGTATGACCGGTGCATGTCAACAGTACACAACCTTTGTCACATACACATCTCTCAGTATTCACACACAACCACTGCAACATACACATCCCTCACTATGCATACACAGGTAATATTACATACATCTCTCACTATTCTGTTCACCCTGTGCCTCAGACTATTTGAGCATATCCCTGCACCGATGATGTGGATGACAGGGATGCGGCACATGCTTCATCATATGCACAGGGTGATATGTTTGCCAAGGGCATAGGCTGCACCAATGGATGACATCATGTGTGTGTGTAAGGGCCGGTGATTTGATTGGACATGTCTGTTCAGAATGCATGTGGGTGTTGTGGAGCCCTACAGTTGAGTTTGCTGTTTGCGTGTATGTGTGCACACAGTTCTGCCTTTTGTGAGGGCTACACGGGTATTATTGACAGCACCAGATTGTACAGACCAGGTTGTACAACTCACTGTGTCCGGCCACGGCCACGTGACCTGTGCCTGCCAGGGGTTGCACGGGCACTACCAGGCAGAGGTACAGATTGGCTACTGCCTCACGACACATGTCCACTGGAACCGTGTCCCTGTTGAGAACATCCAGGGCCATGTCCACATGGCCTGCTGTGTCCTGGTGTTGACAGCGCAGCACCAGCTGCACTGCTACTGCTACCGGCACTATAGGAGCGGCCATGTGAGGTGGCACGCTCACGTTGACCTGCACTAGGTGGTGTAGCTGGCCTACATCCACGTGGCCTATGCCTCAC
Source organism: Protopterus annectens (assembly GCF_019279795.1). Taxonomy (NCBI): domain Eukaryota; kingdom Metazoa; phylum Chordata; order Ceratodontiformes; family Protopteridae; genus Protopterus; species Protopterus annectens. Next base: position 466,455,849 of record NC_056751.1, read on the forward strand.
TCCTAACAAATGTTCCAGCACAGACAGCTCACGCTCACAGATAGCCATGCCACGGTCAAGGATTCCGACCATGTCACCCAATAACCTATCCAGAACATCAGCAATCTGCTGTTGAGTATTTGCCAATGCCTGGATGTTTTCATTTAGGGTACGGATAGCGGCCCTCTGCAGCCTCTGCCCTTCTCTGTTCTGCCGTTCAGCACGTGTCTGTGCCGCCATTACAGTCTGGAACATGCGTCTGGTGATACCAGCTGCTGCGCTCTGTCCTGCATGTGCATGTCTGCCAGAGGTCCTCCTATGAGCAGCACTGGCCACATGCCTGTGTGGCACATCTGCAGTCATTACACTGACACCATGGTGTGTAGACACACCTTCTGTAGCCACCAAACCTTCCTGTTCCATGCTAACAGATGCCGACTGTCCTTCCTCTATGGCCACTGGTGATGCGGTATGTGTTGGCAGCAGAACTGTTTGCGGGGAAAAGGGGGACATAGCTGGGATGGCAACCGTTGGCACATATTTAGCCCCTGACAACCCTGCCTGTACCTCATGCATATGTTCATCACTGCTAGTATCTGTGGGAACACTAACATCAGATGGAGCGCAGGAGGGTAATGCACCTACATCACCTGTGAATGCAAAGAAAGACTCTAAATTACAATAGACACACACACAGAGACACACACACAGACACACACAGACACACCATGCATGTGATTTGACAGATGGCATGCAGCATGCCTGTGATACAGCAGAGGGCATGCAGCTCAGACATTAATAGTGTTAGTAAGCATACCTCCCTGGGATGCACACTACAGCAAGCAGGTGTCATATCAGTAGCCATGCAGTTCACACAATCATGGTAGTATGCATGCATCCCCGTGATACACCATGTGGACCAGAACAGGATAACAGTACACATGGCTGACGTGACCCTGACATGTAATCTGCTGACATGTGCATTAACATGCATACATGTCTGACACAATGATGTCCTGATACATGTACAGCATCATAATGGGCATGACATTGCGGTGTTGTCTGTATGCCCTACAGATAGAATGCATGTTTAGCAAATGTGCATGAGAATGGGAGGGTAATGTGAGCCGTCTACATTGCTATACAGTATGAAGTACAGACACTGTGCCATTGCATGGCATCATGAGGCATCTATATTGCTGTAGAATGCATAATATGTACACATTGCATAGCCATAATTGCATGCTATGACAGTCATGATGTTCAACAGATCTTATATGGTAGACTTCAGTGACACCTCCACTAGCTGTGCACAGGCTTTTAGGATGTCCAGAGTACCACATCAACTGTATAATCTGTCAACTAAGGCTATAATTGGACCATGTGTGGACAATGTGCAACAGGGTGTATACACATCACATCTACTGTGTGGCTCTTTATCTCTGGCCATCCCCCTTGGCCATGTGTGCACATGTGTTGGCCAAATGTGTGTGATGGCCATCTATCGCACATGTCTGTGTTGTCCCATATGACATACACCCATAGACATCAGATATGTCTCCATCCACAGGGCTATGCAGACAACAGGTTGTATGTTTGGTTTGTGTGGTATGGGTCATGAGATAGTGTGACAATATTGCAGCCAGAACACTACGTGTCTGGGACATGTCAGATGGCACATCGCAATGTGTGCACCCAATGCAGGGGCATATAACACAATGGTGACACCTGTAGGCTGCCCATATCACAGCTCACTGTGTGGTACTGTGTGCGTACCACACATGTTGTTCCAATGCATATTACATATGCCTCCATTGTAGAACACCTCCACCATTGTATGCACAGCTGACCACACATGTAGCAATGACAACTACTGTGGTTTCAAGTTGGTGTATCATTTCATTTGTATATATTGCACATGGGTGGCCCGTGTGAATGATGGGTGATGCAACCTTTATATCGTGACTGGAACGAACATCAAGTGTGCAAGTGTCAACTGGCCACATGGCAAATAGATCTACATTTTAACATGCCTGATACTGATGACAGTCTCACCTGCAACGGACTCATGTCTGTGCGGCACGCTAGAGGTACATATATAGGGGTGACACAGCAGTATGAACATTATCCATGACTGTATGACAGCCACAGGGTGCATTGTGCATGTTAACACATTAGCCTGTATAATAGCATATTGTATGCACATGTGTGCATACACAGGGTAGCATACTGTAGTATGCAGAATGTGTGCCCACATACCTTGCATATGTTGTTACTTTACATAATGTACAGTGACACATGCAACTAAATGGGATATAATAGCCATATGTGCAGTACTGACTTACCAGGCAATTCCAGGCTCATTGGTTGGAAGACACCCACCTCCACGATGGCAGCTAGTGTTTGTGGATGCTGTTCTGAGGGTGTCCCCAGACTGGCCAGTAGCTCCTCGGTGTGTGTGAGTGGGGGCTGGGTTGGTGGGCCACCACCTGTTCCACCTTGTTCCCTGGCAATTGCAGTGGCATGCTGTTTTGCATGTTGTATCAAGTCCGTGCAGTGTCTGCGCACCTGCTGGTAGGTGCAGTTATGGCCACCCACATCGTTCACCCTCCTGCATAGATCCTGCCACAGGTCATCCCACTGCTGGGCATGCTGTGGCACATGGCTGAACAACAACTCGTAGTTCTCATGGAGGTATGGGATGAGGATATCATCCTCCTGGCGGCTGTACGCTGGAAGGCGTGTACGAGGCATTATCTGTAAGACATAATGATGGTGACAGGCACAGTTTCAGAGATGTATAGAGATACTGCTGCACATACATTTCTATGACATGTAGTACATCTGCACAGTTATCTTTGCAAATCATCATGACACTGACACGACTGACGTGTTTGTGTCACAATCATGTCACACCCGTTATGCATTGGATATCATCACCATATATGTGTGTCACCTCATTACAGTGTTCATACTCCATGTGAATGCTGTCTTGATGTGGGCATGTCTGTTTGCCTGCACTGGTGTTCTTACCTATCTGCACATGCCTGGATGTGTCCACAGTAATGCTGTTGACCTTGATGCTGTGTATATGTCACATATCAACACAGACACAACCTTAATGGACTTGAGCAGTGACAATGCACACATACGCATGGACACCTGTACATGCATGTGTTTTGCCATATACATCTACACAGCACTGTACAGCTGTTCAACATCCTCCCATGGCTCGCCTGTGTTGCACATGTGATAGACATGAGACAATGGCTAGTCGGGCGTCATTCGCAGGGATGGTTATCAACCATAGCATGTACGGGCAAGGTATCCTTGCTGTAACAGACAGCCATTATGCCACCGCGAGGTGCATCAGTGCCACATTACTGATCCAGACAGCTGATACTACATCTACCATGCAGCCATCACACTATGTATGACTGGGATGACATGTGCAGCTTTGATGGACAGGGTTGCATGGTATGGTGGGAGTATGTATAAACAACAAGTTGCAACGAACCAAGTGAAAACGAAAAAGCACCACAGTCACCTTGCTCCAGCAAAATAAATCCAAGCAGTAATAAGACTACTGAAAAAAGCCAAATAGAGTTCTATTTTCTAAACGCAAATTTATTAAACAGCGTTTTCGCCTTGCTCACTAGCTTGGCTTCCTCAGAGAAAATTTTAATTCAAGTAACAAAGTGCAACATTTATACTAAACAAAAGGAAGTGATGTCATTAAAATGTCATTTAGAAATATCATCATATTGTCAATTAATACAAAAATATATATGTCATAAAATTGTAAGATAACTGTAAGTCGTTTTTCAAACAAATATAATAGTATAAAAACTATATATAAACAAACACAACTATGGAAATGCCTATGAGCATTAAGCATAATATAAGAAATGTATGTTAAAAAAATATACTAAAAAACTTTTTAATTATGACTCAATAAGGTATGTAAGGCAAATAACTGGTGAAACAATACATAGAAAGTCTGAAGGAGAATATCCTACTTGTTTTAAAAACCATCTAATCCTAAAAAATTGAGGAAATACTGAACAATAAAAAACTAGACCATAGGACCTTAAATCCATCATCTGACAGGAAATATAATACTGTAATGATCCAAGACAGAAGAGCACCATACCCATGAGGGACTAAAACATTAAAAACTAAAAAAATGAATATTCTAACTAAAGATATTATAACAAAAAAAGCTAATCTGGGTTATTAGAAAAATCGAAAAATCAACGTAAATAACTTCTCAATTTTAGGACTGGCAAGATGTTACAATTGTCGTTTAATCCAGGAAAGTGGAAGGCATCTGTCCTGAATTGCCACTCTAACTCCAGAATTTCTAACAGTAATGCAGTTGGGCCATCCCTAATAGATGTTTTAGTTTGATCAATTGCCATAAATGAAAAACTATGCCCTGGATAGTCAATAATATGTTTGGCTAAAGCATTGTTTTCATTTCTGTTGTTGATAGCATACAAATGCTCATACATACGATCGCGTAATCTACGATCTGTCTTTCCAATATAGAAAGACGGACAGCAATCGCATAAGGCCACGTACACTACTGATTTACTTTCATGGTGGGAGTATGTCACATGTATGGCACAGGGATCTGTCCAGCATGTGGCAATCCTAGTATTAGGACAATGGCTGTCCATGACGTATGTCTTACAGATCAGGATATGGACATATAGCATGTCCATCATCATGGTGTAGCAAATGTCTTTATGCAAGGTAGATAGCATGCTGCATAGTGGAGGTGAGGATTGTGAAGGCTGGTATCGCCCATCCACGCATGGCCATTACCCCTTACAGGTGGTATGTGATCCAATATTGGTCACCCCAGTGCTGTATATGCCTGTCCAATGATCTCCATGCTCATGGATGGCACCCTGTCATGACATGGGTACCTCGTACGACTACCTAAGGGGCCTGGAGACATCACCAAGTCAGGGAAGTGTACTGCACAGCACCATCCCTTACACAGTGTCCATAATGTTGACCACAGCCTAGGTGGTAGTTAATGGGTTCAGGGATGTTCACCTAGCAGTGACAATGCTGATATAATCCATCAGAATGTGCACATATGTCACACACCTCACCCACACAGCCCATTCTGTATGTTGTTCACAACACTGACACAGCTATACTCATAGGTCATGGCCATTCAAATCCTTACATACACAGATGCCTAACATTTGTCTGTGTGGTATGGGCTACAGTGAGGGTGGAGTACAACACATTAACCCTGTTCTACTGTAGCTGGCACTGGTGTGATATGCACATGTCACTCTGGCACCTTTTGTAGTTGTGAGTCTGTCAACAGGCCACTGGTAGAACACTCCTGTGACATACAAAGGTATTTGTAATCAAACATCCATGCTGTCTTGTACATCTGTACTGCTAAAATCTACAGTGATAATGGTTCATGGACATGCACACCATACTCAGCAGGGTTATAGTGCGGTGCCACCCATTATGACTGTCATCACCACTTGTGGGTTGATATTATCCAACACCCTATCTGTATTGTATGGTCATGCTAGGCACTTGTTCAGAACTTGTGAGCATGTCATGAGCTACTGATTAATATAGCACCCATTCCACACCATTTCCCACAGGTACACTGGCTGTCCTAAATTTCCAGCTTGCTTATGGTACAACAGCTGTTGTACACACGTAACACACATATCCTGTGAGACATGGTTGTATATACAGGCATGTCCAACTGTCACGTACCAGTGCTATTGCCTGTCTATATGATGGATATGTCATACATGTGGCAATAGGGCAATTGACTCATGTACAGATTCAATGCTCACCTCCCAACATACGACACCACAGCCTGTGTGGGATGCACATATGCAGCCGTGCTGGGGTTAATGCTGTCACCAACCCTGACTGCACCTGACAGTCATGTGGGGATGTGTAACATTCGCACCACACCCCACCCATCACATAGTCTCACATGATCTCCACCACAGATCACACATACGAGAACAACTTGTGCAGTACCTGTCCATACTCTGTGTAGGCACCAGAGGCAGCCCCCCATCATGGAAAACAACATCGCCAACTTATAGCCCACAGACTCATGTGTGCCCATCACATACAGCCAATAGGGAGTTATAACATACACAACACACCCGTCATAGGTGACTCTGTAGGCAGTCACACTGCAGTTCCACACAGCAGGCTACACAAGGCGATAGTTGCTTACATATTGCTGTCAGGTAACTGGTTCTGCAACATAACTTATGCACCCATGCCACACCTCACCAGGTATGATGTGACTGTCATTCACCATGTTAGTGTGACTGCCCTGAGATGCCACTTCACAGACTACGTGTGCAGGGACATGCAATAGCTCACCAGTCTTGTAGCCCTGAGAGTGTGGGTCAAGCCCTGGGGAGCATTATACATTCATCTGGACCCAATACCACTGTACAATGACTGACTGTGTCACTTCAACAGTTGCCTACGCTTCTGCTGTCATTCCACAGGCATCTGGTATCTGTCCGCTTTGACTGACCTGGTCAAACACAATGCTTTGGCACAGATGACCTGCATCTGTCAGCCCTGGGAGTACAGATCACATGTAAGGCTCTTGCTGCTTCTATACTGCCTGTCTTACACAGTTTTCAATAACAGTCACCGGCAGAACGGGAACTGTCAAGCAAGACATGTGGTCATGTGACACAATGCTTGCATCCTCCTCTGTGACGCACTCAGGCAAGGCACACCTTATAATGCAGCACTCCAATATCTCTGCAGTGACTGGGACCTGTTTCTAGGCTCTGCAGAGCACATCTGCAATGACAGGTTATAGACAGACCATACCTTTCAGGCACATACCTGGACCGGCACACCCACAGCAGAGCTGTTCCCGTATCCCACTATGTTGTACACACATCCTGGCTAGTTACTTAGCACAATGCATCAGAGGTGCTCCACGTGCAACTAACTGTGTCTGGAACCGCTATACACATTGTAACAAGCTACAGATTCAACAACATACTCCACGGTTACCAGACCTCATTTGTTGGTATATTGGACAGTGGGGCTCAGAGAGCTACTACTGATGTGTGACTGACACTACCCCACACTTAACTGGGATAGCCACTCATGTACCGACACATCCATGAGTCATAACCTCCACTCGGCTGGATCAACCCATACACACCACCTCCAAGACCAACATTAACCTTGACATGAACACTACCAACATGTGACTGGTGTTCCACACCTGGGGTTATCCCCTCATTGGTGGATTCTGAACATATGCTAATCAACCTTGTTAGCCACATCCCGGCACCACACCCTTCACGGCATACACAGTACATGAGTACTACAACACCTACCACAGACGTCTTATGACAGCGGTTGTTAACGTCATGACACCCGTGCAGATGGACGATGCACATAAAAATGCTGAAACATACCCCATTGCACTTCATTAGCATGTACACAACTGCATGGATCATGCTATTCCACACAGGGCCATGATGGTACACACCGGATAACAGACGCCACTCTGGTGGTCAAGTTCCATGGACATAATCTACAACAACAAGTGGTGGCTGTTGCACAGTGGTGTACAATCCCATGGGTGGGGTAGCTCACTGGTCAGCCTCAGTAGGGCCACAGGATCCCTCATCACATACTCTAACACTAGCTATGTAACCATTACTGCGACACATTCTGGGGTGTACCACAAGGCATTATGGTGATATGTCAGTAGTTGATGGCAACACCCACATCTGCTCTCACATACAACATTCACTCAGGAACACTACAGACCCAGGTGATGTTGGCAACATGCTGGCGGATGGAATCAATGCTAACATTACACCCTCTCACTCACTACAGGACCACAATCCATGCAGGAACATTGCGGTGTCCCTGCGGTCACACCTGCACAGTACTAACCTGCACTCTATATTTCCTGGGACACTGGCCCCATATCACCTTCCAAAGTCCCAGGCTGTGATGTCCACAAACCTCTGAATGACATGTCTCCCCACTAGGCCACCATATTCAGTAATAGCCTTGTATCAGACATTGTGGCCCCTGAATGGCACACAGCAACATTTATCACACTCCACACAGGTGGCACCACAATGCACGGGTGGGACTATAGTCCTACACACCTGACTGGACTGTTCTGCATGGCTATGGGGCACATCATCAAGGACATCATTCACAGAGACATTGTTGGGCTCCGGTCCTTTGATGCCACCCAGGTTGGGCTTGTTAGGGCCAGAGCATGGCCCCTACACCTGGTGGACTCCTTTCATACAGTTACCAGGGTAGTTGCTGATGGTACGGGAGTCCACACATCCTACATTGTCCGCTCATTCCTTTCAGCACCGTTCTCCATTCTGGTATTTACAACATACACATCCACCTGCACATCATACCCTATGTCTCAGGATGTTGTGCAATGTGGCTCATGGACAGGACACACACAATGAGGGTAGCATATCATAGTACCGACTGCATTTCAGTTACCTTTGGCATACCACAGTCCTCAGTCATAGGGCCCCTCATGTTCAGTATATGCTTCCCTGAGGTACAGGCTAGCACAGAGGGACTTTCCCTGCCTAGCTTTACAAACCCCTGCATACAAAGCACCATGATTGATCCACCAGCTGATACTGACACCATCCATACGGGTGTCACTGTGACAGATACCTGATATGAATATTGGCCTCAGGCTGCATGACACAAGTTGCATGAACATCACCTTTGCATTACACCATTCACCCACTGACTATCACATAGGTGGTAGTCCCCTACATACATGTCACATTGTACATGTTTGTAGTACACACGTATGTCGCACCCACTCCTGTGGTTACCATATTACCACTGTGGCATGGCTATCCTTCTACGTGGCCACACTTATCTGTACTGGGTGTGTAGCTGGTACATAGGCACCCATTGTACCTCTGAACTCAAGACTTCTACACACATTCAAGGGTACACCACCCCGTTTAGGGTGTGCCTTACACAACAGCTACAGCTTTACATACCACAACATTAACACGCCATGACGTTTATTGAGCTCCGTCAGTTAACGTATGTGTCTGCACTACAGACACCACGTCTGTACACATTTGCATACTACATACTCAGGGGTGACCTCTGCTGAACAGACAGGGCCCATGTCCACAACAATATTAATGGATATAGTCCACATACGCGACATAAGCAAAAGCCACTGTGAGCGACATGCTCATGGATATGTGCACACACGCAACAATGAGTGGGATGTGCTTGAGGGTTACATTCCCAAACCGGACACTCACCATGCTTTGGAACATGAGTCCTATGTACATCACGCAGGGACACTCGGTAGCACTGTTCATGTTCATACCTCCCTTGGTGGTTGGGAGACTCATGTACGCCAGGGATCACTGCAGTGGCTGTACTGTGCAGAGGTGCAGGTAACACATGGCTCTGCTGTTCACAGGACTCTACCCTAGAGAGGTGCCATTGGTGTGAACACTGTGGTTGTGCTTACACATAGACTTGCCAGACTGCATAGTACCCCACTATGAACCTGTGATGCTATTACATGTCCTTTGTGCATGGTTACTTAGTAGCCCTTCCATTTAGATTAGCTATCATGCTATTACAATGTCCCATGCCTACAAGCCATATGTATCCTGTTATTGTACATGCCAATAGACGATACCTTTGGTATGCATGATATGCCTGTTATGCTGTGTAGAATATCTGACATATCTACCTACAATACTATACATTACACATATTTCACATAGTATCCCATAATGCAATGCATACTTGCGCAGCAGGGCCATGTTAGACATGTCATTGTCGTTATATGCCCATACACATGCCTGTGTAGAATATCTGCATATATACCTACAATACTATACATTACACATATTTCACATAGTATCCCGTAATGCAATGCATACTTGCACAGCGGGACCACCTTACACATGTCATTGTCGTTATATGCCCATACAAATGTCTACTGCGACAGTATATCAACATATACTATCCCCTGCTATGGCATGTACTTGTTGGACATACCCTACCACTGATGGCGGGTTGTATGGAATTGTTCTGTTTAAAGCCCTCATGTAGCATCCCTTGTGGTGTCCGGGATGTGTACCTTGTGGCCCACTGCTGGACGCACAGTTTCTACAAGCGTTAGTATGCTCAGCAAGACATCACTACATAAATAACTTTTCCCACTTTATGCATTGTGGACACGTTTAATTAATGCAAACCAGGCTATACATACAGTAAATCATTAATAAAGAACATGCTATACATAAACTTACATACCGAGTGTTCTACATACCTTGTTATCGTTACGGAGTTTCATCTCCATCTCTATCACACTGCTTAAACAGGTATTTGGTATGAGCATATGGTTTGAATGTCTGGAAAGTCATCCTTATATACGTCAATACCTGTAACATGTGGTTTTCTCCCGCCAATTGGTGTTCCTGAGTGACTAATTACTTGCATAGCAGCTGTGCAGCTACTCCATTCACCAATTACTTGGTAACAGTGGGGTATAATTGGATTCTCCACTTGGGCGTTGCCCATTTGCCCTACCTTCGGGGAGATGGCCTGTATTGTGTTTTGTTATGTGTAATTGCAACTGCTATGCATAGAGACAAGTATACTTTGGATTCATGTCCCCCGTGGATTGTGTGTGACAGCTAGAGTATGTGGTTCCACATGTGGGTGTACCTGTTATCCCAACGTCTGCTAATGGACTATTGCAAACAACACCTGTCACATCGCCATTTGTTCCATTATACAATGGCTGCAATTTTGCATGGCGCCTTTAATTGTGTCTCTCACAAAATATGTTGACGGTTCTGCAGATGTAATTGACTGACTGGATGTTTGTGCTGCTATTACAGTCTGTATTGCAATGGTTTCTAGTGTGGGGGATGTCGGTGGGTGTACGTAGCATATACAGGTTTGTGGGGCTTGCATTTCTACATATTCCATATATATGTGTGTGGGCTCTGTCCCTAATTAAAGAGCTATCAGTTAGTAGACTTATGTTACGGGATTGTACATTGGGCCGTTGTTAATTGGTCTCTAAATAGTATGCAGGTGAGGTTGATACTTCCATACCTCCGGAATTGCAGCGATATGTAAAGGGATATGTCTACGTGACAGCTCTCCCATATATTTCTGTCCCAGATATTTGCAGTCATTGCGGTTGTGTTGGTAACAGAACCTCTTTGCCATGGGTTGCCACCTTTTCATATGGCCATTGTTGGACACTTGTGGGACACACGGCAGTGTTTACAGGCCAACACATAGCCACGGTCAGTACACAGGTTAACACATACTTGTATCCTCAATACATACCTATTGTTGTGGGACTTTGGCTACTTATCATATTGCATGTAACATTTACATTTCTTACATACAGGCATAACTATTTAATGCAACTATTACATTATATATGGGACATATTAATGTCCTACAATCTTGGACATTTGCCCTTTGTACTGTTTTATGTCAGGACACACCTGCCCAGGGAGGGGCTGTCCCTCCAAATGTGGGACAGGTGGTACTCGTATGCCTACGGCTAGCTAACCCACACCTACCGTGATGATCTACCTCCGAGTTGGCACTAACAGACACATGATGTGGACACACACACACACATTACAGTCACATGGAGACGCACACGGCACCCTCAACACACACATACACAGACTACGGCACTCACAGACACAGTTGAACACAGTACCTACGTAGACCGCAACACCAGCAGCAGTAAGTAAATGTCCCTTCATATCATCATACTATTATTCGCAGTTGTACTGTTCTGGTACTGTGTTCTATCGGTCTTTCAGCCTCGTGGTTACTCATGTCGGTAAGTTACACATTCCATAGTTGGCGGTATCCTATTTATTTGTACCTCCAAGGTGTTATGAATGTTGTTGACTTATCTATATATATTTGCAGATATCGCTGAATCCATATATATCAACATATATCACTCTATCGCCCTTTCTCTCTGTATTATATATATGTATATATGTGTACATATATTTATATACATATATATATATGTATATATGTGTATGTATATATATATATATATATATATATATATATCTGATGGGGAAAGTGACAGGCAAGCTACATCTTTCATTGTGTACTTGTTGGTGTATACTGTTTCCTGGACTCCACAAGTTTGTGTCTGTACCTGTCACATTACACACCTGCCGTAGGTTAGGGTTACCAGCTATCCCGCTCTGCGAGGGGCAGTCCCTCCTTGGGCAGTTGTGTCCTGCAAACTATTTGTAAACTTGTCAAATGTCCTGAGAGTTTAGAACATACGTATTTCCTATAGTTTATGTAATAGTTGCATAAAACAGTTATTCTGTATCTGAACCACCTATATGTTGTAGAAACAGAATAAGTAAGTAAACATTACAAGAATGAGCTTTTATCTAGGCAAAACAGTGAAGTTCTTATTTACATACTGGCTGGGTGTATGTGTCGGCCTGCAGACATCTGATGTATGTCCCACATTGGTCATTTGAAGAGGTGGCAACCTTACCATAGGTACATCTTGGCTAGCAATAGTGTTAGGTAATTCTAGACATGATTGCGTGTTCTACTCCTGGCAGTGGTTGTTTTACCCTTCAGAGCAGGCGCTATTACTACAGGGGTGACTAATGCTGGTTTCACCTGTTCTGGACATCATTGACCGTGATCTGCGCAATATTTGGAGAAGCTTATCCCTGTTTCGTGCATATGCATATAGTCATATTTAAACATCACTTACCAGCAGTGGGCAATGTATATTCCCGCTGACATGTGCTAAACATGATCTGATGACCTGCATCTGACATGCATTACTCGTGCCTTCGGGATTACGTTACATCCCTTGCAGGACGTGGGACTGGGAACATGCATGATGGTCACTGCATTTAACACATGGCCATCTGGGATTTGTACACGTGTTATGTCATTTTGTACGTGGAGTATACTATGGCTGTTACTCCATACTCCACTCACATGGGTAACTCAGTTAGTTTACATATTGATGAGTCCAGTTAATGGTATGTCCATGTGATGTTTACTGGATGTGCTCCGGCATTGGGTATGTATATCACAGTGAGCCACACATGATACTGTGCTACACCTTCAAATGACCGTAGGTGGAGCATGCTGGGGTGACGAATACCTATCATGGGTACACCCCATGCCTTGACGCAGCATCCATGATTATATTATGTGGAGCCCCTCATTAAGGCAGCAGGGACTCCATGCTGAGTGTGTGCAGAACAGTGCTTACACACATGTGCTCCCACGATTGCCTGTGCTCCTCTAAGCAACAGTTGGTTACTCAATGTTGTGGCGACGGTGGACACTGTTTGCCCCGTTTGATGTATGGCCTCTGTCAATCAGCCGTGTACCTACTGATGTACCTGGGAACCTGTACACACAGCACCACCATATGCTGATACGTTCATGTTCTGTTCAGGTGTTGGCATTCCGTGTTCCAATAGCTGTTGTGTGTACAATGTTTGAGGGCTGCCTATGTAGGAGTCACACAGTGGGCCACCTATACATTACAATTTACAGGTGGTCATGTTTGTGTGGCGTCCATTTTACTTTGTGTGCAGGTGGAGAGGTGTCAGTCCGTAGGCGCCTACACTGTCAGAGTATGTGCTATACGTTCCCTCTTTGCCAAGTCGTAGGCATATTGGGCACGCCTCCATCTGCCTACTGGGGCTGGCACAGTTTGTTCATGGTCTGAATCCCTCTGTACCTGTGATGGCCTTGGCAATTGCGGTGGGCTATGAGGGCCCTCACCATTTTGCCCCTGCTACAGCTGTTTCCGCAGGATCATATTATGTAGCATGGCACATACTATGACGATGTGGGCACACGTGCCTGGGGAGTACTGCAAGGCTCCACCAGATGTATCCAAGCAGTGGAACCGTGATTTCAGCATCCCGAACACACGCTCTATCATGATTCTGGTTTGTGCATGTGCCTCATTATGGCATTCTTGCATGGGTGTGTGTGCATTTCTGATAGGAGTCATCAACCACGGCTCCAGTGCATAGCCAGCATCCCCCACAAGGTGGCCATGTGGGATGTCCCCCCTGACAAATACCTGATACAGCTGTGAGGCATGCCAGATATGGGAGTCATGGTAGCTTCCAGGGCTGCCAGCACAGACATCCATGATAATGCCCTGGGCATTGCACATGACCTGGCAGTTGATGGAGTGGAATCCCTTGTGGTTTATGTAGCGCCTACCATGCTCACCGGGTGGTTACTTGATTTATATGTGCGTGCAGTCTATTACACCCAGTACCTCCGGGTAGTGTGCCACACGGTGGAAGTGGCGCATATTGCTGCCCAACTCCTCCTGAGTTCGGGGGAAGTATATATGCTCATTGGCATGTGGTAACATGGCATCCAGGAACTGGTGTAGTACCATGGATGCTGATGCCTGTGAGATCCCCATTATATCTCCAGTTGGCCTTTGAAAGGTACCTGTGGCTAGTATTCGCAAGCTTACACATACCTTCATGTCCACTGGGATGGGTTCCCCTCTGTTGTTTCTGGTTCTCAGGCGTGGCCGGCACAGCTCCACTATTTGCTGTAAGATGTCCCTGTCCACCCTGTAACGCTCAACTATCTCCAGATCATGTAGCCCCTGGTAGGTTACCCTTGGTCTGAACACTCTTATCCTCCTCCGGGGCCTGCGGTGGTTGTCGGCATCATCCTCCACAACACCGTCAGTTTCTAACACATGCTGATAAATCACAGCTATGGCAGCTCCCAACATGTACATTTTAAAAGTTCCCCGTGTGTTTACACCTATGGTGCATTGTTTGGGAATACACAGGTGTGTGTAGGGTGCGTTCACACTTTATACTATTGTGCTGGGAACACTGATGATGTCATAGGGTGTGTATGTACGATCGTAGCTACAGGGTATCTTATGTGTTTTATTACCGGAACTACTATTGTGGTGCCTTTGGTGTTGAATTACATTTGGCTGCCGTGGATTACCTCTTGACCTTCCCTTTACATTTCTGCACGTTCCACCTACCATTTTCTGGCATGCATCCAGCAGCCTGCTTTCATTTGTACTTTCCTAGACCTGGCGTATCTTGCGTAATGTGTACTATTGCCGGTCTACTGTCGGTTTACTTTGCACTGCTATGACAGGTCTCCTATCTTTGCAATCCACTGCCTCCCCTCCTTTCTTTGCATTCCAATGCCTCCCCTATCCTGTTTTGGAGGTTTCTGTGAGCTGACTTGTCAGCTGCCTTCGACTGGCCACCGTGAGTTGATTGGTGTTGATTGCTCATTAGTACTCCAACTACCCTACTTCAGCATTTCCTTCTTTTCTTCCCCTGACCTTCCTGTTTGTGCTATTGTTCGCGGCACGTGCATCCAATTACTGGGTTTCAGGCACGTTTTCATCCCCGTACACATGCGCTTTTGGGCACCATGTGTGCTCTCAACTAACTGATTCTATACCTTCCTCCCCACCCCTGTCCTGCAGCTTTGCTTAGCAATGGCCAGGTCAGATTTGCATTGCTCCAATGTGCTTACTGCTATGGTGGCACACCCCTCTGCTGGTGTCATGTATCTCCTCTGAGCCACTCTTCGGTGTTATAGCACTGCACCGTATGGTACAACCTTCATCCGGCGAGACATTTGCGATTCTGTATTATCTGCCTCATTTGCATGGCATTGACTACTAATTCATAGTTACACACAACACTGTTGCAGGCCCTTAGCAACCCTTGCACCTTGGTTTTGGTGTTCCATGCCTACCATTGTGTATTATGGTGTAAACCTGATTTGTATTACATTGCGATTTTATGACATTTTTATATAATTTCTTTATGTTCCAGTTTGCACACACATGCCCTGCGGTTGTACTGTGCGTTACTGTGGACATGACATTAAATGTTGTTTTTTAGGTGTTGTGCATCTTTTCTTATGCCATTGGCTGTGTATTTAGCTATTGGCATATGTTAACGTTGTAATACATGAGTCTGGTCCGCTTCCATAGCTCCGATGTTCTGTTTGGGAAAATGTAAACCGTGTTTTTTGGTTTACATTTCCGTGGGCTTACGCTACACCTGCACCACTTCATGAATCACTATCTGCCTTCATTTGCATGATGCGACACTGTGCATGGGGTGATTAGCATACCTATGCCGAGGGCTGTGCAGTTCTGGCGTACGCCGGCAGTACACGTGGCATTGGATCGTACCTGAAGTGTTCGACGGCCATATTTGGCATTATTCCACCTACGCTACGCCTGCGCCTGGCGCAAGCTTCATGAATCCTGGGGAAAGTCTACACACATCACCATGTCCAGTCTGATGATGTCACCATCCTATAAATATAGCAGGAGAAGGGAAACCAGGAAGTAAAGCAATTAGCGTGATGTGTTAATGCGTCTTTTTCCAGTATCATAACATAGTTAGGTAGGGGTTTGAATCCTGCAAAGTGTGTGTGTGTGTGGTGGTGGGCTGTATGTGTGCAGTTTCCTTTGAGAGGTGTTCCCTTTTCGGAGATTGGGAAAACTCAGTAAAGGAGGTACATTCCTCTTTGGAAAGTCTGATGATGTCACCATCCTACAAATAAAGCAGGAAAAGGGAAATCAGCCAGTAAAGCAAATAGCACGCTGTGTTAGTGCATCTCTCTCTAGTATCATAACATGATTAGGTAGGGGTTTGAATCCTGCAAACAGTGAGTGTATGTGTGCAATTGCCTTTGAAAGGAGTGCTCTTTTTGGAGACTGTGAAAACACACTAAAAGAGGTACATTCCTCTTTGGAAAGTCTGATGATGTCACCATCCTACAAATACAGCAGGAGAAGGGAAACCCACCAATAAAGCAAATAGCACGCCGTGTTAATGTGTCTCTCCCTAATATCATAACATAGTTAGGTAGGGGTTTGAATCCTGCAAATGCTGACTGTGTGTGTGTCATTGTTGGTCAACACAGTGTGGTATGACATAGTATGATGACAACAGTAAGTGCATTGCAGACATCAGGTATCTGCGTGGCAAATATATATATATATATATATGTGTACATGTCCCCCTCAATCACTACATAGGTGTGAAGCCTGCATACTACATGAATACATTTGTTTCCATTGACAGGTTGTGCCGCTGCTACTCAGATCGTAGGTCACATATGTATGTATGTGACATGGCCGTCCACTGTCGTGTTCTGTGGCCAAGGTAATCTGTGGCACACACACCCATGACAGTTACTTAAGAATAGTGTGAGTGAGGGTATATGCCTGGGGTATATGTCAGACATGGTCATACACAACAATGTCTGCCAAGAATGGACAGTCTTTATAGGTATATGACTGCCTTGTGGATATGCATTCAGGCCTCTAATGTCTGTGATACACCTTCGGACTCCACATTACCTATGGATATGTGGATACAAAGGGACACATGACATAACATGGGTCTGTATGTACACAATGGTACCCGGCATACATGTTGAGGGCTACCACTGGTGTGGTACTGATGGGATGGTATGTATAGTACATGAGGATGACTATGCCATAGTCGGCTTACTGCTATACAGCATGTATCACACAACAGGTATCTGTCTGTATGATAACCTTGTGTAGGATATGTGTCCCATCCAGGGAATGCATTGTAGTCCATTCCATGCATTCCCAGAATTGGATGGACACATCCCTAGTGTGTCTGCATGTACCTAAGAGGGCTATATGACACACAGGTGTGGTCACAGTAATGGGTGGCGCTCATCACCACTGGTTAGTGTTATAGTGTAGCACCGGAAGGATCCAATTGATACTGGGTTCCCTACTACTGTGTGTCATTTGTCAGGACATCATCCAGTGATTGCTTATAGTCATGCTGTTGAGGTTGTGTATACTACTAGACTGCAAATCATTGACTGATATTAACGGTATCCCCCGCAGCATAGCGTCAACCCATGTCATACACACATCTACCCATGTTAGTATATAGCTGTAGTAGAATGCATACTGGCCATTGAAAGATGCAATGGGATGTTAATAATGTGTACGACAGGGTATGCCACACGTCCCATGTGTCCACTATGCACGTACATCCAGACAGTACACACCCACCATGTTCACAGATGCACACTTGCTAATCTGTACTGCAAACATCACACACGTACTGTCCACTCGTTAACATATGCTGGCAACACATCACACATCAGCCAAGTGGCACATGGGTGGATAATACATACTCAGACCTAACAGTGGTGTAAACAATGCTACATTAACAATCAGAGCTTTGATGCATAATGTCTGCTCAGATATACCTACAAGGATGTAGTTAGACTTCCTTGTTGACAACTCGCTATTATTGCTACATTGCTATAGTGTCACCCTGTGCATCAGCACCATGTTAGCCTGTCCCTCCATCGATAATGCAGATGACAGGAGGCAGCACAGGTATCATCATATGCACAGGGCATTTTGTTGTTTGCCAGAGCCTGACATTGACCCATCCAATCGACATGTCTGTGTGTGTGTGTGTGTGTGTGTGTGTGTGTGTGTGTGTGTGTGTGTGTGTGTGTGTGTGTGTGTGTGTGGGACAACAGCACAGCATGGGCCAATGTCGATGTAATGTGTGTGTGTATGTGTGAGACCTAGTTGTTTGCTTAATGTGTGTGTGTCTGCATGCACATAGCTCCACCATGTGGCTGCCATATACGGCGGTTTGTGGGACAGCCACAGACTGTACCTGCTTGGCTGTACAGATCACTGTCTCCAGCCATGGACACAGTACCTGTGCCTGGCAGGGGTGCTACGGATGGTATCAGGTACCAACCCTGACTGGGTACTGTCATCAGAGGCAAAGGTATGACAACTGGAACAATGTCCCTGCTGGGACTGGCCAGAGCCATGTGCACATGGTCTACTAGGACGGACAATGGACAGGCAAGCCCCAGCATTGCTGGGGCTGGTACTGCCACTACGGGAGTGGCTGTGAGCTGTGGGCCATCCATGACCACTGCCAGCTGTTGCTGGCATGCATCCGTGTTGACGTCACAACTCTCCCACATGGTCCTGGCTTGAGGAAGACATGTTGTGGAGGGCATCTATTGTCTCCTCCCAATGTCTATCAATGACCTCGGTGTATGCCCGGATGGCACAGTCAAAGTCACAGATGCTGTCATTGATAGCGGTGTTGTGTGCCCTCTGAGCCCTAAGTCCCTGCCTGGTGTACCGTTCCATACATGCCTGAGCCTGCATTACAGCCCAGAACATAGTGGTCGTCATAAGACCTGTGAGGGCATGCCTGCCAGAGGCAATACGTCCAGTGGTGCTCCCAAAAGAACCCTTGGACCTCTGCCTATGTGGTACCATTCCGGGTCTACGGCTATGGCTGCTGTGAGGGGATGCACATGCCATGGGTACCACACTCTCCTGGTCAATGCCAACTGTATGCTGTCCCTCCCCTATGGCCATTTGTGGTGAGGGATGTAATGGCAGTATGAGTGTGCACATAGATGGGGTTGAACTCTGTGTACTGTCAATTGGTGGACCAACGACAGACCCTGTCAAATCTCCCTGTGCCAAAATATATGTGTCATCATCACTACTATCCATGGCAGTGGCTTCAGGTCACCTGTTGCTTTCACCAAGCCCTACCTCAGCACCTGTGAGAGGAAGACAGGAAACACACGTTATGGTCTGCACATGCACACATGCACACATGCACACAGGCACACAGGAACACAGGAACACATGCACACTCCTCACTACAGCAGATACACACACACAACAGAAATCGAAATCATACTCAATACTGATTGAAGGTGGGTGACAGTATCACAAGGCAAACAGTCACACACATGTGTCAGCATGCAGAATAAGTGTTGATCAAGTCCATGCAGTGTGAGTGTAGACAGCCATAGTTAATGACAGTGTACATGGCTGTGGTGCATGTGTGTACATGTTCAGTGATTGCCTACACCCTGGAACACAATGTGTACAAGGACACAACATTTCTGTGCAAGTATTATAATCTCTGCAATGTCCTGTGCACCATCACACACAGGTATACATACCATGTCTGCATGTGTTATCTGTGTGTCACATGGATTTCCATGTCTGATTGCAGTGTCTGTGTCTGTAGCAGATAATTGTGGACACAGGTGTAGCACATGCATGCTATGTACACACATGGGATGAGTGGTGCATGTATACATGATGGGATACCAATCCTGAACATGGCCATTGTAACATTATGGGGTGTAGTACCATTAGCCATCATCATCATGCATCATGTGGTCACTCAAGGCCACTAAAGTGTGCTAGACCACCGCCTAGCATGCTGTACCTGAACCGCAGTGCCATGGCTAAGTTCACAATTACACAGCCACGTTGCACAAGGGTGTGTGAAGTGTCCAATAGGGAGCATTGCCAACATGACTGTGTTATGTGTTGAGGAGTGTTGCACAGCCCCATGCTAGGCCCCTACCCCTCAGGTACGGTATGTGTGGTGTGTGGATGACATGTGGGATACTGAAGTGTGACCTGGCAGAGGGTGTCCAGTTACACTATGTGTAGCATGTTGAGGTGTACTGCTTATGACAAACGTGTTATGCTATGTACATGTGTGTCAACTATGCCTATCCAATGTGCAGCACAGTGTTGCCACATTTGTGTCTGATGCTCTGTGCATTGCATGTGATTGAGGCAGCTACTGACATTACTGAGATGTTTCATGTCTCACAGCAAGCATACACAGCATGCATTATGCGTAGATGTGTTATGTGTACATGGCCTACACCTCACCTATGACATGCACAGTTCAATACCAAGTTTAAATTGTCAACACAGTCACCAGCATGTAACATCTGCCCTGCTGTCACATCAGAGGGACCTGCAAGAATATGACACAGTTTGTCAGTGGCCACAACTGTGGCATTGCTACTGTGAGTGTGCTAAACTACAGTAGAACAACAGGCATAGGTGTACAGATACTATTCAAATTATCAGTATCGCACACAATAGGCAGCACAACTGCTAAGCACAGTACACATCTCACACATGCATAATCTAACAATACAGGTAACAGTAGTCTACAGCTAGGGCATGTTACCTGCATGCTCTATGTCACTATGCTGGGTGGCTTCGGCCTCCATGACGACACATGTGTGATGTTGTTGTTGCTGTAGGCCAGGAGCCACCACACTTAGCAGCAGTTCCTCCACTCTGGTGAGGGGGAAGTATGGCCACCCCACCACCTGTGGCAAGCTGTTGTCTGTGGATATCAGACGCACGCCGCTGGACATGTCTAATTAAATCACTGCAGTGATGGCGTACCTGCTCATATGTCCGGTTGTGCATGCCTATGTCATTTACACAATGAACAAGTTCTTGCCACAGTGCAGTACGCTCCTGTTGGTGCTAGCTGGCCCTTGAAAACAGCAGGGTATAGTGCTGAACCAGGCTGTGGTGGATTTCCTGTTCCTCTGCAGCTGTGTAGGAGGGGTTCCTGTGATGAGCCATAGGCCTGGAAGACAAGTAAACAATATGTGTGAGCAAGTCATGTGGCACACTTAACATTATACAGTACAGATATCAGTTAACTGCCATATATAGCATCTGTTTGTCTGTCAGAGGATACACACATTCAATACCACATATCAGTGCTCAGCCCACAATTGGCTGACAGTGCCTGCCGCACTCCATATGACACACCAGTATACATCAGTACTCGGCTCACTGTTTGGGATCCAATGCACAGCCTTTCCAGGGGGGTACATATCAAGCTAATGCATGCAGAAATATGTTATCCAATGCAATGAATGTGAAGTACAGTTACAGTATAACCAGTAACCCACCCTAGTCGTTGATGCCATACCCCTACCTAACATATGTGCACAATTGTTAATACAGCTGGCATACTGTTGTAACAGAGTATACATGTTGCTAGGTACACACTCAAACCCTGCATCACACATGTGATTGTGGACATGGTACAGGCATCATTACACACACATCAGACATTCATACAACACACAAATGTATGCTAACACAGATGAGCATTTGCTATGTACCTTACAGTACTGTGTGCCCCTACTTACAGATAACTATGCCTGAGGAATGTAATCTGTGCAGACTGCAGGAAACACACAATCAGTGTTACCAGGGAATGTGAACATACACCATACTGTGCTGTTTAGGCCTACAGCTTCAGGTGGTACAACAGTTCAAATATAGGCTGGATTCACCAGCAGTACCACTTACTGAGAATACATGTATTGCTTCTGCCTATGATGGAGCACCACA
>NC_056751.1:466483190-466490690 GCF_019279795.1 Protopterus annectens
TTTTTTTTTTTTATTTGTTTAGGTTGGTGTCTCCCACTGCCTCTGTTTGTTTTATTTTTTGTTTTGTTTGGTTGGTGTCTCCAACCGCCTCTGTTTTTTTTTTTTTTTTGGGGGGGGTTGGTCTCTCCAACTGTGTGTCTGTCTGTCTGTCTCTCTCACTCGCTCTCTCTCTCTCTTCAGTTGCTGCAATGATATTATTGCATGTGTACAACAAGTACAGGCTGCTTTTGTAGGTATCTGCACATGTACATGTGATGGCCTTTGCACCAGTTGGTGCCCACCATTTAGTAATTGCATGCAGCCTGCTGTGTGGTAATTGCAGTTCTCACTGTGATTTCAGGACACTGCTATAAAATGATAGGTTAGGTAGGCGTAGGCCTTTCAGTTTTGCAAGGTGGGGACCATGCTTGTTTGCTGTGGACACTGTTGTGTCAGTCAGAAGGTTGGTATATGTCTCATATCTGAAGCTGGGTTGTAGCTAGTGAAATGCATGTTGTACTGAAACCTGACTATTGCTTCTTCAAGTACATTCTTCTCAGTGTGTAAGTTTACTCACACCTCCTAATGCTAACACTGGATACATGGGAGTATGTACTTTCTTTTGGAATTAGGGAATTAACTGGTATACAACAGTAGTTATTGTAATGTATTCATATGGCTTTCCTATTTTTCCTTTACATTCAGTCCTTGTAATGCATGTCATATTTCTTTATTGCAATGCATTCCTATGGCTTTCCTATTTTCACTTTACATGCACTCCTTGTAATGCATGTTAAATTTCTTTCAGCACCAAGTTATTGTGTATCTGCTGTGGCTTAGTGGTACATCATGCAGACTGGTGAGTCCAAGGTGTGGGGTTTGAGACTGGCAAGGGTATTTCATTTTGCTGCTGAGCAATACAAGGGCCTTATCATACAGAGTGACAAAGGCACTTTTAAGCAGTTGTAAGTGAGTTGGCGCAGGTTTGCGCAACGCTTAGCGATGCTAAGCGACGCTTAGCTTAGCTTATTGTATTTTAGCAATACTAAGCTAAGTTTAGCTTAGCTTATTTTATGTTAGCAATAGTAAGCTAAGCTTGGTGGAGCTTATCATCTCTTAGCAATGGTAAGCTAGGCGCACACATGCACACACTGCTGCAAACCCGCTGACTACTGTTTACAAGTTCTCACTCCTGCTAAGCCCCGCGCTCATGTCTTTGACAGAAAAGTAAATGGGAGATAGGACTGTGGTGATAAAGGGTGCTCAAAGAGGGGAAGACAGTAGGGAAACTAGTTTGGGATGTACACAGTGGGTGTGAAGAAGGACCATAGCTGCCCATTTCTTTACCAGCAACAGCTGTGCATATGCAATACATTAGGTGGGATATTTGAAACCTTCCACCCCTGAGAGAGTGGTGAGGACATCTAATTATGTTGTACTACCAGTTATGAATATCAGGCACATGCACTGTCTGTGAACAGCTATACTGTCATTAGTATATTACTCACATCTGAAAAGTTTGTGGTTTGTGTTGGCATTAGCACAGTCTGCTCAGGATGACTGGGCATATTTCTGTACTGTGTATGCCTACCTACACCCTTGGTTGTGCCTGACTACACGGGTATATAGTACCTTTGGGTAGGGGTGCAGAACTGCACTGTGCATTATTTATTATTGTGTGATGTTTATCTTGCTGAACATGCAGAGTTGTTGTGTACCTGTAAGTCTATGAAGGCTTGTAGTCTGTCTGAATAGCTCCCACCTGTGGACATATCCAGATGGTAGACAGAGGTCAGCCTAGTATTCTTTGACTGTGTACCACAGCAGTCTTTTCAGAACCTGAACAATGGCATTGTCACAGGTGGTTGCTAGCAGTACATGACTACATCTTTTGCTATTTCTGTGTTGTACTTCTACATAAGGGCATGCTTGTGGGATTCATTCTACAGCTATTTGCAGAGTGTGTAACAGCAGACAAGCTGATATGCCTGTGTGTTTCTGACTCTTCCAGGCCTCAGATACTCTCATGTATATATTTGAACAGCCTCAGAGAAAGGTACATATAACGGGGATACACCTGTGATATAGTTCTGACATTTTTCAATTCAGACTTTGGGTGATTCAGACCATTTCTATTACTACACCTTTTCTGACTTGCAAGCGGTGTCTACTCTCACTTATTGACATTTGTTAAGTGAGATTCAACACGTTTCTGCCTACTATTAGTACATTTCACAGGGAGTCAGAGGGGCACAGCTAACGTTTGTTTACTAATCAGGGTCATCACTGTAGAGCAGTCACTGTTGGGAGGTCTAGCCTGTGACCTATGCTAATATGCCAGTGTGTATCCTGCTCTGATACTTTGTGGGGTTTGTAAGCTGCTACTGTAACCTTATTCCCTACTAGCATGGCTGATTCTCTTTTCACAGTCATGTCATGCAATTCAACAACACCTGCTGGTTAAGGCCCACAGAACAAGATTTGTGTTATGCCATTCCTATTCTCCCTTTACATTCAATCATGGTAATGCATGATAAATTGCTTTCAGCACTAAGTTATTGTATATTTGCTGTGGTTTAGTGGTACTTCATGCAGACTGGGAGTCCAAGGGCCTGGGTTTGAGACTGACAAGGGTATTTTTATTTTGCTGCTGAGCAATACAAGGGCCTTGCCATACAGAGTGACTAAGGCACTTTTAAGCAGTTGTAAGTGGGTTGGCATGGGTTTGCATGATGCTTAGCAATGCTTAGCTAAGCGCACACAAGCTCACACTCACGCACCCCCGCTAACTACTGCTTAAAAGTGCTTACTCCCGCTAACCCCCGCACTAATTTCTTTTAAAGAAAAGAAAATGGGGAGATAGGAAAGTGGTGAAAAAAGGGGGCACAGAGAGGGACAGACAGTAGGAAAACAAGCTCGGGATGTGCAGGAAGGGTGTAGGCAAGGCCCATAGCTGCCCATTTCTTTAACAGCAACAGATGTGCATATGTTGAAAATTTAGAGTGAATTTTGAGACCTTCCACCCCTGAGAGAGGGGTTAGGACAACATAGTTTGTTGTACTGCCAATTAGAATTATCGGTGTACATGTCATATGGACATGTGTGCAAAATGGGAAGCTATGTATGGGGCATAATTTTTTTTTCGGGTACAGATTGCCCTTTTTTTTTTTTTTTTTCAGGTGAGAGTGGTAAGTTAGGTAGGGGAAATAGGTATATTTGGGGAGACAGGTTGGGGAGGTAAACAGACAAGACAAACAAGATGCATACAGAGGTGGAATTTGACACATGGGGTGGGTGAACCCAATTGATGGGGAAGGCTGTTTGGAAATCGCAAGCCAATGAGCCCACAGATGGTAACAGTAGAACTGAGATCTCCACCCATGGGCAGTCACCACTGCACCTTCACAGCCCCGGAGGTGGCTGTGCTGGGGGCTGAGTAGGACAGGCAGGCTCACCCATGAGATGCACCACTCTCACCTTAAGCTGGCATAGAGGATCAGCGACTGAACGCTGGATCTCCCTACGCACCACAGCCCGGACCCTTCGAAGGGTGATGGGTGGCCTTCTCTGCCCATGCTTGCACGGAGGACGAGCCCCATCCCCTGCAGTGCTTCCACCCAAAGGTGGCACAGGACGAATGGAGGAGGGAAGTCCGGGCTGGGCACCAGAGCCACTGGTGCCAGGTGCACTCGCCAACTGAGGAGGGACAGGTGGGTCCGCTGGGACCGGCTTTCTCATAGGTTCTGTGATTCGGTGTGTTTCATTACAACATAAACAACAGCATTCCAGATTAGTTGTAACAGCATACAGTAATATTCCCATTAACCAAACACACCACAGTTCCAACAGTTGAACAGCAAACATAACACATGCATATATTCAACAACAGTGGTTATTCCAACTGCATGCAGGGATTATTGGTAGCAATAGGCCACCATGAATGTGATGTTTGAACAGGGCACATGCATCAACATGAGTGCAAATATTTATGGAACAATAGGACATATATATCCCGACAAATATTTAAGATTACACATACCCATTGAGGTGCAGAATTGCATGATTTATGCACAAACAGTAGGGTGTAGAAAAAACCTCCATTGACATCTTATAAACACTTTTACTCTACACTACATTCCTAGTGACTGTAGGTGTATATTCCCTACATGTATTATTACACTTGCCACCATGCATTAGGTTGTGTAATGGGTTTGGCTAGTTCAATCTATACTTGACCTATATCTCACATACTAACTGTCCAGGATGCAGATGTTACTGCTACATATTTCATGGTTGCATTTATATTTCTTTATCTACATATCCGGATGTTTTCACATGACATTTTCACTTCAAATTGTACAGAACCCTGCATTTATTGAAGCACACTTACATTTCTGGGGAACGTATTCGCATGCTACTCGTGTGCCAGATTTACTTATGCATGCCAGCCTGTAACTGACTGTTGAGGACTGTATATTTACTTCACAGCTACTAGCACTTCTATCACCCACTTTAGATGGGTCTGCAGAACTCTGGGTTGCCAGCACTTTCTAACACATTACTATTTGTATAATGCAAGGGTACAACAACATTTCATACTAAGTGAAACAGACACACTCTGGGTTTTAGACCTTTATTAATGACATTACACACTTTTCCACAGGCTCACTCCTTTATTTGTTTTAACGGTATATATGGCAGACATGTTCACAACATATTATACCTTTATTAATAGGTTAGCACACTCTTTTTTCAGGCTCACTCACATATTATTTTATATAACAGTGCCTGCAGAGATATTATTCCAGACATTTGTTACCTTTCTTCATGGGTTACTACACTCTTTTTCTGCCTCTCTAATGTTTTTATCTGACAGTACATGCAGAGGACTTATTCAGTACATTTTATGTCTGTATTATTGGACTACAACACTTTCTTTCATGCTCTCTCCCATATTTAATATATCAGTACATGCAGAATAATCACTAACCTGCCTGGTGGTGCAGCCTTAGCAGCCTATCTTAATAGGCTTGCTGATTCGTAACATGGTCACCTGCAGCTGTAAAGTAAATGAAGGGATATCGAGACATTCCTATCCGTTATACATACTCCATTTTAAATCCTTACATACTGCATTCCATGGCTACATACTCAGTTGTGGGGCATACCGCATCCCACGGGCCTCCTGTATCCACTGGTTCAGGCAGTCCTCCTTTCATCTCTTCAGGTCCACATGGTGGTGACGGACCTGCTCACCAGTCCGGGGAATGCCTGTGGCACTGGTGAGGTCACGAGCTAACCTGTTCCAAGCCTCTGCCTTGTACTCCATCCCTTGGAACTGGCCCTGCAGGAGTCTTGCCTCGTGACGGTGGACTAGGAGCCAAACCATGTATTTGGACTCCTCGGTGCCCCATCTCTGCGCTCGGAAGTGCACTCCCTCTCCAACACCAGACATTCTGACCGCAGATGTGAGCTACAATCAGTTATGGCGTGTATTCCCGCCTGTGGGGCTTAAATATGCCGCATTTCCCGCACTTTTTTGTGATTGGCCATTTTGTAAAAATCTCGGCTGACTGCAGACCTGCTTAGTAATGGTTAAACTACCATTCCTAAGTTTATGTATGTTAATAGTGGGTGCATCTCCTATGTTATCATGGCTTAGTGGTTCTGTACTTTGATTATGATACAAAGGGTCCTGGGTTCAAACCTTGTCACTCTTTTATTTTAATACTGTCTAGACAGGCTAGGGGGTGTGGCTACGTTTAAGCAACTTAGCTCTAAGTTGCTCCCCTGTGCCCTGGTTGGTGCAACATATACGTCCGTGCAAACACATTGCGCTGGGTAAAGCGTTTTTAAATTTTGGGCAACTCTATTGCACTGGGCAAAGCGCTATTATACTATGGGCAACTCTGTTTAGCTGGGTGAAGTGCTATTAAACTATGGGCAACTCTGTTTAGCTGGATAAAGTGCTATTAAACTATGGGCACCTGTGTTTAGCTGTGTAAAACATTGCTTAACGGCAGGCTATTATATATCTGGGTCTTTTAAAAATATATATTTTGTTCGCTGATACATTGGCCATGTTACTGTTTTTAATAAAACTTTAATCATATTTGTCTGGTATTATTTCAAATACTGATTTAAAACATAAATAAGAAGGGGAGGGGTGGAACTTGAACCGTGAATGCCTTTTCTTTGTGCATTCGCTCTACCATTATGCTATGGCTATTTGGATTAATTTGCATAAGTAGTTCTTATATGCTCTTCAATGTCACAATTGCTAACTGTAGTTAAGCAATGGGCACACCTGCGCAAACAAGTGTAAATACGGGCAGCTATATCGTGGATTTTAAAAAAATAATTAATTTTTCCGTTTTATAACTCTGATGGGGGTTTACAGTGTCAGGGGGTGTGGTGCTGGGTGCAAGTACATTTGGGTGGACTCGCTCTTGTCTGTTGACATTATGCTTTTTAAAACCTTACAGGGGCGTGGACTTTTAGACTGCTCGGCAGTCAGACGCGCCCCCTGCTTGCCTACTCAGTCCATGTAAGAGTTGCAGATGAGTCAGCATGCCCTCATGAATATTCATGGCATGCTGACATCATACTATTCAACTGCAGCCTCCGATTAAGACATATTAAGTCTTACATGGAGGTTTCGTGAATCCGGCCCAATGTTTTTCACCACTGACTGAATGTCAACATTTTCTCTTCACATGGAGGGGGCCATAATGAGATGATGCATACTATGATTTTTGATAATCCAACTATTTCATTTTGTATATCCAAAAGGAAGATTTTTTTCTAGATTGCTCATTTGAAAGTGAGCAATGATCATGGTTTCATTACCCTTAGTAATGTGTAATTTAGAAGAGATGTCCTTAATTTCAACCACAGGCAGGATTTACACTTTCTCAAAATCCTTTTAGTTTCATTAAGGTATGCTTCTGTTTTGCACATAATGGAGTAAACAATTACTAAGAAATTTTTGGAATGCCAGGTTGCAATGTCTCCCTTGTGGGGCTTTGAATGGGATGTTGTTTTGGTTTAAAACTATGTATTCAGTTATTATGAATCTTTCTTCTAGTATGTTACAGTAAGTGTGTATGTGTGATTTAGGTTTGTGTAAGAAATAAAAAGAAAAAATCATAAAGACAGCAATATTTCATAATAAGACAGAGTTAGTGAATGAGTTTTAAAGAAGTTTGTTATGTCTAACAAGAAATGGATTTTTACAATATGCCATGGGCAAAGATAATACGTATTCATATAAAAATATATGCCATCTATATATGGTTGTTTAAATGTTTCATTTATTTTATTTTTTAGAATTAAGCAGCAAGCTAAGTAAAGTAGGTAAGTCAAACAATAATAATTGTTTCTTTATTATTAATAATTGTTTGTATTGTGACTGTATCCATTGATGAGATGCATATGCAACATGCTATATATTTGGAAAGATGTTTCAAAAAAATTCTTATTTGCATTTTTTTTTAAATTTCAAGAAACAAATAAGAGTAT
>NC_056751.1:466493190-466758190 GCF_019279795.1 Protopterus annectens
ACTGAGCCCTTGTTCTCACATTAACTAGTTTGTTCTTTCTTCACTTCATGGACAGGAGGGGCACCAAGCAGAGGAGGCAAGAATTATAGATAGTAGGTTTTAATTCTGAAGACAAACTTTCTTATGCTCCAAAACCCTCTCTATGTTGGTCAGAGGACTAGTAGTTATCTGTTTAGATAGCTCTCATTTGCTTAAGTACTTCTCTTTGCATGACATTAATGGCTAGAAAATAGTATTGTGTATGGAAGCATAT
This sequence comes from Protopterus annectens, assembly GCF_019279795.1. Classification (NCBI taxonomy): domain Eukaryota; kingdom Metazoa; phylum Chordata; order Ceratodontiformes; family Protopteridae; genus Protopterus; species Protopterus annectens. The sequence continues at coordinate 466,493,444 of NC_056751.1, forward strand.
ACCCTCACATCCCACTTTTCTACATGGAGTACATGCCTACAGTCTTATCCATATGTATCATAATAGGATGTAATATGATCCCTCTTACAGGGGAGGCAAGTTAATGTCAGCTGCTTATTCCTACCCTCTCAAGCTCTTACAAGGCCCACATCACTTTATTAATTCCATGTATTCTGACTTAGAGTCAGGACCACATTCCTCCTTCACTCACATCTTGCCAGTTGTACCTGGCAGATCATTTATGTTATTATTTCCACAGCAAGGTCTTTTTCCATCATCTGCACTTTTTTGCATCAGTGATCCCCATTGTGATTCCCCTTGGGATTATTACAGCCCAGGTGAAGACTCTGTACTTCTTGCATTAAACATTACATGACATTCCACTGTCTACTTTACTATTTTCCTCAGGCCCATTGGTTGGCTGGCTTTCCATCTTCCCATCTTAGAATCATCCACAATAAGCTGATCCTATCCCCAGTGTTCACATGATATCTGATACAAGGAGCAACAATGAAGGAAACAACCCTTGTGGAATTCTACTAACTACTTCTTTTGCATTTGAGATGGTCCCCTAATCATCACTATGCTTCCTGTCACTCATTCTACAATGTAAGCTTCTAGTCAACTTTTCACCTACTGTATTTCACTTAATTTCACCTAATAGTTTCCTGTGAGGGACAAATTCAGATGTTTTGTGTCAGAAGAAAAAAATTCAAATGAGTCGCATCTGCCTCTGGTGATGAAAAACTTCTTTATTAGCAGCTAACCAGATTACACAGCATGTTGGCCAAGATGATCTCCTCCTCTCTGACCAACTTGTTTACTGACATCAACTTTTATACTGCAAGCAAAACAACTTTTTGTTACATTTCTGACCATTGACAGTTGGCTATGAAAAACATATAGGATAAACATGTTTATCAAAAATCACCTCAAACCAACAGTTAGTACAGAATGTTCAAGAAGTACAGAATGTTCAGTTCAACAATGGTAGCTCAAATTTTCCAGGACACACAGCCTGCTTCAGTAAATTAACTCTTACTTGGCTGTGCATCCTTATCCCAGGCTTCACTGAGTCGTAATCAAATCAAATGTGCATTTTGTTCACAGATGAGGCCCATCTTTGATAGGCATATCCCAACAAATAACATGTTCACTTTACAAGAAGAGGAAAAAGACAAATAACAGTATGTTTTAAAACTTTTTCTCTTAACATTTCCCCCCTGAAAACACTTTTATTTGTCTTTTATTTCAGCAATATATGGTAAAAACTAAGTTTTTCTTTGCATACATTACTTCATTGGAAAGACAAACTTTTAAACTTCAAAAACATTTGCAAAAGTCACACTTCAATGTATTCACTTTCACCAGTCTGTTGCAATTGCTGGTACATCGTCTTTGTAACAGCAGTATCAACCAGTCTTTGTAGAAGATCTCTGATACAGGGTATACAACAACAACCACATACCACCACGATAGCCACAGCGACTCCAACGGACACCAGGAAACTGCTGATGAGATGACTCCATTTTCCAAACCACGCTTGTGGAAAGTCTGTAAAGGGATTATTTACCCCAGAGTTCTCTGCCAATTCTTCGGATAACATTTCCAAACCTTTCAAAGCTCGAGTGATACTTCCATCAGGTGCAGTGTTGTTTGGAATATATGTACAACAGAAAGTCCCAAACATCTTGCAAACTCCTCCTTCTTTGGCCAGGAGCATATCCAATGCAATTCGATTCTGCCATGCCACCTGCAAAGTGGCCTCCAGTTGTTCAGCAATTCCTTTCAATGCATCTTTGGTATAGTTCACAAAACGCTGCTGGTTATAGTAAATGTAGTTGATCCAGTCCACATTCTTATTAGGTTGAATCCAGACAAAGATGGATGTAAAGCCAGCTGCTATTTGGTTTATTGCTTTGTATTCATCAGGTATGCCTTTTGGTATGCCAATGCTATCGGTGTAGACACCGTTATCGAAGGATTGCTTCGGTGCCTCTCTTTTTCTCCTACTCAACCACTTCGGCTTTATTTCAGGTTCTCTTACGGAACTGCTTGCTGGAACTGAGAAAATGTAGAATGGCAGAATTAACTTTACAAGTGCACAAGTTCCCTTCCAGGGAATCATAAGCCTGGATATGAGTTTGTTGTCTCCACATAACCACCATACATCTGCTAAACTATGAATTTGGTTCTCCAGAAATGGATTTTCATTGCCATTCACAGTAACATTGCAATAGTTCTGTCCCATATTGCCATAATTCTTCCCTGTTCCATCTCTGGAAATGCACATATACAAACCTGGATAGGAAATCACTGCAGGCAGTTTCTCAACTTTGCTTATGACTGGAAAACGCTGAGTTTCATTTTTGCATTTATCTTCAGTTTTGTTGAAGAATAATTTTAACAGACACATTAGGTTACCTTCATCTTGCATCAATGGGACTGTTGCTAATTGCTGTTTACCTTCAGCACAAGAAATACAGTTCTCACGATGTGCTTCTCGGGTACTATATCTAACCCAAGATAACCATTCATTATGGTGTACGAATCCCGTCTCGAGTAACAATTGTTCTTCTTCTGTGAAGGCAAAATCTGCTTTACTTGTCACATTCTTAAGGCTTTGTACTTTAAGTTGGAGGGTCCCCAAAGGATCAGTTCTAATTGGAAGGGACACTCTGATTCCATAAACTCCTGAATCACTTTCTTGTGGTGACACAATGGTTATAGTAATTACTTCGGTACCTTGGAAATGCGCAATTTGTATTCTTTGTTGCCTGCTTTTGTCTTTCTCTGGTATCAATGCACCACTTGTTTCCCATGCATTCACATCTGTTGACCACCAAACATTTGACCAGGACGTACAGTCTCTATTGCACAAGTATTTTGCATGAATCAAGAAATTATTATTGTTCCATTTAGAACAGTCCAAAATTCCTTCACAAAGTTTCACCTTAAACACAGTAGTAACACCTGTTTGCGCTTGTAGCACCACCATTCCTTTTTCTCTTGCAACTGTTCCTTCTCATATGGACATATTTACTTTTGCCACAAAAATCATCATCATTTGACAGTTCAAGTACCAGTTGAACATGGCCATCTTCCCTAAGGACTACCTTGCGCCGTTGGTTTCTTCACTGGGTTTGAGACGAACTAACCACTATTGGGCTAATCCCCCTTTGTAGCCAGACTTTGCGCTCAGAGGTCCGGTGGAGTTTGACCAACATCAATGGTAGAAGGAAGAGCCTTGAGTTTTTTACAGTGGGTGATATGAATCCACGAAGTCCTCTCAGCAATCTTTACAGCTGTAGGTGTCGGGATTAGTACTTGGTATGGGCCTTCCCACCTGGGGGATGACCAATTATTTCTCTTCACAATTCGGATCCACACCCAGTTCCCGGGTGCCACGCTTAACAAGGTTTCATTTCTGGAATCTGCAAAGGAGTCATTGGTTACAAGAGATTTGACATGTAGCAGCTTCTTCATATAATCCACTAGATCCTCACTCCCCTCACATTCCACTGGCAACAATCCTTTCCACTGCGGGACGTAATATGGTCTCCCAAACAAAAGTTCAAATGGTGTAAGTCCTTTGTAGGAAGGTGAGATTTGCATATACAGGAGTGCCAAAGAAAGGCACGCAGTCCATGATCTATGTGTTTCTGCCATCAGTTTGCGGAGCTTAATCTTCAAGACACCAGTCCAGCTGATTGGGGATGGTAAGCACAATGATACTTGAGATCAATTTGAAACACTTGACCCAACTTCTGAACAATCTGATTAACAAAATGAGACTCATTATCACTGTAAATGCATCTTGGTAAACCAAATTGGGGAATTATTTCTGTAGTCAAAAGCTTTGCTACTGTTTGTGCATTCGGGTGATTTACTGGAAAAGCTTCTATCCATTTAGAAAAAGCATCAATAATGACTAAACAGAACCTTTTTCCCTCTGAGGGTGTCAATTCAATAAAGTCCATACAGAGTGTGCGGAATGGATATGGAGAGGTGGGGAATACCTGCTGAGACTTTTTAACTCCCCCCTGAGCATGATACTTTGCACGTAATAAACAAGACAAACAGAATTGCTTTGCATAAGTTGAAAACCCCGTACACCAAAACACCTTAGACACTATTTGAATCATCGTCTGTACTCCTACATGGGCAGGTCCATGGCTAACCAATGCCGCATACCTAAAAAGGTTTGAGGGTAATACCATTTTGCCATCTGATGCCCTATACAACCCATCCTGTTGAGTGATACCATATTTTACCCAACAACATTTTTCCTTCTGTGTTGTCAGTGTTTGCATTACTTTTTGTGTCTCTAAGTCTAAGAGGTGTCCAGGCTCTAAATCATTGTCATGTAAAAGCAAATCATTTTCTTGAGCTGCCTTTTTTGCAGCCATATCAGCAAGTGCATTTCCCCTGGAGACAGGATCTTTTCTGTTGGTATGTGCGGAACATTTACATATCGCTATCTGAAGTGGTAGTTGCACTGCATCTAACAACTGTAAAATTAAATCTCTGTGATTTATTGGTTTGCCTGTCACAGTAACCATTCCCATATTCTTCCATTGTTGAGTGAAAACATGTACAGTGGAGAAAGCATATTGACTATCTGTATAAATTGTCACTTTTTTACCCTCCCCTAAGGTACAAGCTTGAGTCAAAGCCACCAACTCAACTGCTTGTGCAGAATAAATGTTTGACAATCTTTTTGCCTCCGAAACTTCAGTTTCTGTGGTGACTACATACCCTACTAGTGTTTTTCCTAAAATGTCCTTCTTTGCTGATCCATCTACAAACAAAATGAGATCAGAATCTACCAACGGAATATCCATTAAATCTGGTCGGGGAAGTACTTTGTCATGAATGCTCTTTAAACAAACGTGTGGAGTACCTTCTTCTGGAGTCAGCAAAACTGTCTCATATGAGGCTGTGTCAGCAGCACTGTCATACATGACAAATGTCGACTAGGAGATAAAAAGGTTATCTTATCTTGCAAAAGTATAGTAGCTGCTGAATGTGGAACCCGCAATTGTAATGGGTGAAACAAAACTAATGATGCTGAGGCTTGTACTGCCATGGCAGCTGCCACTACAGCTTGAACACAATGCGGCAATGCCCTTGCAACAGGATCTAATCTAGAGGAGTAGAAAGCTTTCGGTCTCTGTTTATCCCCATGTACTTGTACCAGAACCGAAGTCATATATCCTCCCTTATAATCAACCATTTGTATAAAGGGCTTAGAATTGTTCGGAAAACCCAAAACAGAGGATCCTGCTATTTATTTATTTTATTTTACATTTGTTAACCGGGGGTGTCTGACTGAGCTGAAAAGGCCCTTTTTCAGCAGAGGCCCGGGGAGAAAAGCTCCACAAAGAAAAATTACAGACACATTTAGTTATTTAGACATAATCAGTATACACACAAATTACAAGAGACATGTTTTTACAGTGGCATGCGGCACAAACAGTTACAGTGGAGAGAACAATCAAAAAAGATAATAATTTTAAAAATAAAGGTAAGTAATAGATTTGTGGTGTACAGCTGAACTTTGGAATGTAGGTAGAATACATACATAGTACACAGGTACAGTACATACATTGTAGATTAGCCAGTGTTTGTGAGTAAGATTGAAAAACTATTATAAATTGCTCTAGATTTAGTATGCATATGTTATCCGCTTTCACTAGCCTGGGGAGCAATCATGGCACTGCCAACTTTGCTTGCTTAATTGTATTAAATGCCTGTATTGCCTTATTTGTCCACTGTATATTATTCTTAGCTGCCATGGGAGTGTCATAGATTAGTGCGGTCAATGGCCCTACTTCCTCAGCATAGTTAGGGATCCAACTTCTACAAAAATTAGTCACACCCGAAAAGGACATCATCTCCCACTTAGTTGTGGGCATATGTGCCTCAAGAATTGCTTGTTTTCTTTTGTTCTCCAATTGTCTACCTGCCTGTGAAATTAAATAACCCAAGTACTTTACTTGTGCTTTCCACAATTGTAAATTTTCTTTATTTACCTTATGTCCTTGCTCAGCTAAAAAACTAAGAAGAGCAAGGGTATCCCTTTTACAACCTTCCTGCATGGGTGAGGCCAACAAAATATCATCTACATACAACAGAACCTGGCTTCCCTTTGGGGGAACAAACTGAGCTAAATTTGCAGCCATTTCTTGTGCGAATATCGTCGGACTCTCACAATAACCCTGTGGCAATCTGGTGTAGGTGTATCTTTTACCTTGATAAGTGAATGCAAACCAAAATCTACTCTCCTTATGTAGTGGTATGGAGAAAAAGGCATTGCTTATATCTATGACAGAAAAATATCTGTGCTGAGGTAGTAAATCATTAAGTAATGTATAGGGGTCAGGGACCACCAGTGCTCTTGGGATCACAGCCGAATTAACTGCTTGTAAATCCTGAACCAACCTCCATGACCCATCCGGTTTCTTTGCAGGAAACAACAGAGTATTGCAGGGTGAATCTGGGCATTCAACAAGAATTCCTACCTGTTTTAGCTGCTCAATAACTGGCTTAAATCCTTCCTCTGCTTGTTTACTTAGTGGGTATTGGTGCTTACGAGGTCTAAAACCTGACTTTGGGGTTATACAAACTTCACCTCCTGTTTTCATCAGTCCTTCATCCCCTTTACCTTTTGACCATAAATCTACAGGTAAGGCACTTAACGCACTATCTTCCTCTTAAGTTAGGAGGATTTGTCATGCCATTTCTGTTTTGTCATCCCTGAGGTGCACACTTGGTTGTGCCCAAGTCACCCAATTTAATCTTTGTACCTGGATCTGTTGATCTTTCAATTGACTTTCAGACATTGTGTCCCAATTCGTTACCTTTTTCGTCAAATCTACCCAATGTGTCCCCACCGCTTTAGTAATTGAAATATGTGGGCTATAACCTGAGCGATATGAAGAACTCATTTCCTTAGTCAAAGTACAGGTCACTACTGTATTAACTTGCGTATCCCAAAACATATCATTCAAAATTATCCTTGCACGTTTATGCTTAAAGAATTCTTTTTCAAATTCTTTATCCGGACCAGGGGCCTTTCTGTAGAACATTGTACAATGTAAGTGCACCGCAACCTGCGGTGACCCGCTACTAGATACTTAAAGCTAGGTTGATCAAATCTGTATCAACCCTCCCCAGCCCATTTGAAATCAAGTCCTGGCTATACCAGTAAAACAAGTCTTGTACTCCCTGTACCACCAAGCCATCCACTAACCTTTTCGCCTCAATGCCTTTAGGTGTGGGAATTGCCGCTATTCCAAACAAATGCATCAAATCTCTTCCCAGCAAATTAACTGGACAAACTTTCGATATAATTACCCTACACCTAACAGTTTGGTTTGTTTGCGGATTTGTGAACAATAGCGGATGAGACAGTGGTTCCTTATAAATTTTCCCATTTGCCACTTTCACAAGGACAAACTCGTCCATCTCACAGTTCGGAGGCAGAACTGCTGGACCCAAAAGTGTACGCGATGCACCTGAATCACATAAAAAACCCACTTTCTGTCCCTCAACCAAAAACTCTATCATGGGTTTTTGATCTAGATGCATAGCAATACCCAAATTTGCCAGGTTTATGACTTCACAGTCACAATCCTGCCCTTCCTTCTGAGTGTTCTGACATTCATCGCAGAGAGTGTCTACCTCATCATCATCACAATCATTCTCACTTTCTTCTTCTCTACAATAATCACAATAATGAATTTGGAGCCTTTACTATCATATAGTCATGCGGAGCCCTTGTTTGTAAGCTGTGGGGGGTGCTGCCACTCTTCACAGTCAGCAGCGAAGTGCCCACGTCTACCGACTTAAAACATTCTCCACGTTTTAACCTCCCCTCATATTCCTCTGAATGTCCACCTGGTTTATTTAACGTGTCCCATTTTGGGACCCCACATTTTTTTACGCCACCACGGTGCCCTTGCCCCCTTTGGTCCTGTACCAAGAATATACCACCATCATCCCCTACTGCTAACACTTGTACTTTCTTTTTCTTTTTTAAATTGAAATCTCACTCAGCATGCCATGCATATTCAAACAAAGGTTGCAGTCTACATGTTCTATGATCTACCACATGCTTAGTTAATAAACTACTTATTGGAGCCCTACAGCCCTTAAGAAAAACATTTTTCAATTGCTGTTCATACGGACTATCATTGGTCTGATCCTGCGGAATCATCATTCCACAATGGTTATTGAACACTTCTGTTAATCTTACAATATAGTGATCTACAGATTCATCATCTTTTTGGATGCACTGATTATTACTGTCCAATCTGCTCTTGGACACCACTTATCAGAAATTCTCTTTAACAAATCAGTGACTCGCGTGTCTAACACCCCAGAATTATGCTTTAATGTAGTGCCGTCATCTGCCTTACATGTCCAAGTACCACAAACTAAGTGCCAATCTGGACCCAGGATTTGTCACACTACTTGTTCTACTTCTAAACCATTTAGATGATAACTTAAATGCATACCAACTATGTCCTCAGAAAACTTTTGAAAATTAACCTTGGGATGAGGAATACCATCTGTAGCTCGTTTTATGTCCTCTCTAGCCCAGGGAAGATAAACTAAAATAGTTGGCTCTTGTCCAACATCCCCTGCTTGTGGGTTTGCAACTTGTATTAAGGGAAGAGCTTCTGAGTAGTCAGAAAGTTTAATGGCCCAACGTCCTTACCCTGCTGGTCCTGACCTTAACTGCATAGGTTGGTCTACCTGTTGCAAAGCAACCTTGGGTACTACGTGAATTTGCGGGTAAATTGGAGGGGTCACAATGCTTCCTTGAGCAGCCAATAACCCACCCTGCTGTACAGATCCCACATCTTCAGACTGATATTGAGAAGGTTCCGCCAGTACAGCAGCAGCAATTTCCCCATACGGTGGGGCAGTTGCCTGTCTTTGCACCGCACAAACTGTATGCTCATCCTCCTTATCTAAAAATAAAGCTACTTTTCCACTTGGCACCAGTGATCCCTTTTGATTTATTTTTTCTTTTTCCTGGCACTGTTTTTCTTTTATAACTCGTCTATTTGCTTCTTCTAACCATTTTTCTGCTTGGGGAAATCCCAATTGTCTTTGCTTTTTATTTCTAGTTCCCGCATCTCTTTTCAAATCTCTGACCAATTTTGCACAGGCATTCTTATTCAGGGTGCCATCAAAATCATATTTCAACTTCCACTTTTTCAAAAATTTAACATTATTTTTGTTTAAACCTTTCATATTCTTAGCATCAACATTTAAACAGACATCACTCTCACACTTGCAGCAACTCGAACCCATGTTTCCCCTAGATTTCTTATTTTAGGACTGTATCAAAGTTATTTTACAGGGCTTATTATAAAATGGGACTATCTTAACGGGTGATCCTAACAAAAGAATCTTAACAAGTAATCCTACCCACCCTTAACTAAAAATAAAACCCTTATCGACAAGGTTAAATTAAATTAAAAGAAAATGTATTTTTCATCCTACCTGAACCAGATGAGACTCTGTTTCCCCTTTTGGTTCAGAAACCATCCCTCAGATAGGGATCAGAGAGCGGCCGGCCTCCTTTCAACGACAAATCAGTCGGAGGGCTTTCAGTCGAGGGAATCTTAAGACGAGAAACCCTCACCTGCACAGGTTTTTCGGTCTCTCTGTCAGTCTGATCCGTATCTTCGTAGAGGTTTCCGGTCCGAAGGACCAAAATGTCAGAAGAAAAAATTCAAATGAGTCACATCTGCCTCAGGTGATGAAAAACTTCTTTATTAGCAGCTAACCAGATTACACAGCATGTTGGCCAAGATGATCTCCCCCTCTCTAACCAACTTGTTTACTGACATCAACTTTTATACTGCAAGCAAAACAACTTTTTGTTACATTTCTGACCGTTGACAGTTGGCTATGAAAAACATATAGTATAAACATGTTTATCACAAATCACCTCAAACCAACAGTTAGTACAGAATGTTCAAGAAGTACAGAATGTTCAGTTCAACAATGGTAGCTCAAATTTTCCACGACACACAGCCTGCTTCAATAAATTAACTCTTACTCGGCCGTGCGTCCTTATCCCAGGCTTCACTGAGCTATAATCAAATCTCTTTATTCTGAAATGCAGAAAACAGTTATTATTCAGGTTCATAAGCAATGCTGCATTTTGTTCACAGATGAGGCCCATCAAAGATGAGGCCCATAGGCATATCCCAACAAATAACATGTTCACTTTACAAGAAGAGGAAAAAGACAAATAACAGTATGTTTTAAAACTTTTTCTCTTAACATTTTGCTCTAGGCAAGGTGTACAACACTGACAAGGTTTCCTTTGCAAAGTTCCAGCATAAGTCATTCATAAACAAATTTATGTTGGTCTGACATAATTTATTTTTGTTAATCTAATATGTAATACATATTCTTCAGTTTGTTGTTCTTCAGGAAAACCACTAGTCTTTCCCTGAATATCTTCTCCATGGCTCTGTCTGCTACCAAGGCCAGGCTTACAATTGTGTGGTTTCTTGCTTTACTTGCAGGTCGTTCCTGTGGAGTCCTACCACTGTGTTCTTCTGTCCTACACAAAATGACTGATGCTGAGAGGCTGGTTGAACAGTTCTGTCTGTATGTCTACACACACACTGTAAGGTTCTGTAGGATACTTGGAGAACATGCTGTCAGTGCCCCACACCTTGTCCTCCCTTAGCAACTCGATTTTATTTTCATTATCTTACTTTAGAATGTAACCCTCTGCTAGATGTCCTCATGTAGCTGTTTGTCAGATGTTTTCCCCATTTACTTTTTTTTCTTTTTAAACCTTGCATTCTTCTTTCACCGTTTTGTAAAGTCAGAAAGAAAAAATAATTCCTAGAGAATTTCTGCCTTTTCCCTGTCCTTGACATACCCCTTCCTTTCTCGGGACAGTAATGACCATTTAGACTTCATGGATTCGCACAGGACAACACACTGTTACATGTTACTCGTCTGCTCTTATGAGGAATGTCCGTCTCACTTTATCATGCATAGTAACCTAGTGAGGAACTGCAGTGATTCTTTTAGTGATAAATGGCTGCATCCTTTCACTCAAATGCTACCACAAAAATGTAGAGTTAATTTTACACAAGGCATTCAGTTTCTTGCTGACCAGCCAACCAGAAGAAGTTTCTCTTGCACAGCAATGTCAGCATACAATGGAGATTTCATAGGCAGACAAGGCAGACATGGCTAGCAAGAGAAACTTCTTCTGGTTGGCTAGTCACCAAGAAACTGGATGCCTTGTGTAAAATTAACTCTACATTTTTGTGGTAGCATTTGAGTGAAAGGATGCAGCCAATTATCACTGTAAGAAATACTGCAGTTCCTCACTAGGTTACTATGCATGATAAAGTTTTCCTTATTTTTGTGTATTAAAATGCTCATTAAGTTTCTGTTACCAAACTGTCAACTACTTTTCTTACAGCCAAAATAAAGATTAAGATGTTTTCACTTTAATATCTTCAATTAATAAAGGCTGTCAGCTGAGACAACCTGTAATTACAATGAAATAAAGTTAAAATCATGCATGTTTTAACACTGAATGTTGGCATACAGGAATTATAGGTTCATAGGTTCATAGGAGGTTACTAGGCTAATGGCTCTAGGGCCTTCATAAACCTAGCCATGTTATACCCACGTTCCCTAATTGATCTTTGTTAGATGTTCATTATTCGCATAACAAGTCTATGATCTGCACTGACTACCCCTCTCCATGAGGGATATAGGTGCCACCCCCGGACTGAATTTGCAGTCTCCCATCCAATTTTCCAGGTTGCACTTGAATAGGGTCATTGAGCAGCTCTGCTTCATGTGAATTGGGAGTTTATACTGGGGGAGTGGCAATCTCTGGGAATATATCTATCTATTCAGCATGTTCTGTTAATGTCACAGGCTAGGTTGAGATCCCTGGAGTGAGTAACTTTTGTCCCATTTGACTTGCAGATGTGCAGCATTTCTGTTAGAGCAGCGTCAGAGACTGCTCTGTAGGCCAGGCACAAGTTGACACTCAGCAGCCTATAAGATGCAGCACACAGTGACAGAGCTTTCAGTCTTTCCACATAGGTCATGTTATGGAGGTCCTGAATTTTCTTGGTGAAAAAACTTCTGTGGTCTCTCCAGCTGCTGCAGATGTCTGTTGAGGTAAATGCAAAAGGAAGCATTGTACATGATTAATAGTCTGATGAGGGTTGAGTACAGAGGAGTTATAACATCCTTAATCTTGGATGCAATGCCCTTACCTATGAATGAGGTGTGCAACATAGAAGATTTTCTTACCACTGTGGACACATGGAGATCGAAGTATAGTTTGCTATCAACCTTTGTTCCCAAATCTCACACCACTAGGTTTGAGCTTAAGGGGGTGTTGTCAATATTGTAATTTGCAGGAATTCCTCAGGGGACTTAATGATTGTGCCCAGTTTGCAATCATCAGTGAAGCTGGTAAGCCAATGTTGTCTCCTTTCACCTGGACTTCTGAGAAATAGATTCCAAACAATAGAGGGCCCACCACAGACCCTTGTGGTGCACTACTGGTAACAGGTCTAGTGGTAGAGGTGGAATCCCCAACGTTGACAGTATGCATTCTGTCTATGAGCCAGTTGGCTACCCATCTTGTGATGTAAGGGTTAATCCGCAGCTGGAATAGTTTCTCAATGATATCTTAGTAAGGTATTGTGTCAAAAGCCTTGGATAAGTTTGAATAGGCAGTATGTACTGTTTTGCCTCCATCCAGCTTTTTGGTGACATTCTCAAAGATGTCTACCAGGTTTAATAAGCATGATCTACCCTTAATGAAGCCAAACTGGGCTGGGTCAAGAGTCTGAAGGTCGTCTATGTCTTTCTTGATAAGGGCCTTGATGAGCCTTTCCATGGTCTTACAGATAAGGCTGGTTAGACTTATGGGTCTATAGTTCCCAAGGTCAGTTGAACAGGACCCCTTTGTGCAAGGGAATTACTGTTTCTGTTCTCTAGTCTGCCAGAACAAAGCCAGTGCTCAGGATATGTTTTTGGGAGGATCTGGTTTTGATCCTGTCAGGTACATCTGAGTCTATACAGTTGTTTAAGTGTTTATACAGGGCATTTGTGTATTCTTCTGCATGGGAATCATTGTTGGTTGTATTATCAGGGGATTTTAAACTCTTTATACTTTTATAGTAGGCTGTAGCTTGCTTTGGAGAAATGTTTTCATTTTTTTTGCTCCTGTGGGGAGTGTCAGGTCTGATTGTTACTTCAAATGAGATAGATTTATGGTGTGAACTTAGCAGGGAAGGTAGCACAAAGGGAGCAATGCAGTGACCTCCCATGTTGTGAGTGCAAAGTCTAGGATATTTGAGTCCTTTGTGGGGGTGCAGACTAACTGTTCCACATCATTTGTATTGACAAAGTCGAGGAACCTCAGGGTGAGCAGGTTTGTGTTTGCATATGTTGCCCGATTGATGGAATGATAGCTGAAAACTCCCATGACCAAGGTATTTGGCTAAGATGAGTGACTCTAGCAAGTCCATGTAGGCAATGTACTTTTCTTGGTTCATACTGGGGAAACTATAGCTAGCAATTATGTGGTAGGGTGTTTTATCTATAGTTAGTTGGGTCTGAACTAGCTAAAGACAGTCATACTGTTTACCCAGTCTTGAAGTGTATTTGGCTTTAATGAAGATTTATTTTTTATTTATTTATTTTACATTTGTTGACCGGGCTAGTCCAGCTGGATAATTTCCATTTTCAGTGGAGGCCCGGGGAGAAAAGCTCCACAATTAAAACAAGGTTAAACATTTAAGCAACAATGCATACATTTTAGTGTAGTAGAAAATACAGCGAAAAAAAACCAGGTAAAAAACAAATAGCCTAAGCTATATATTCATATTTTTTTTTTTTTTTTTTTTTTTAGAACAGTACAGTAATTTAGTCATTTGAAATAGCAGGGAAAGACAGGGAAAGATAGTGATTTTTACGTAGGGAGGTATGGCTGAAGAGCGAAGAAGTCATTTAGTCTGGATTGCACCTCCACCTTTTGTTCTTTCATGCTCATTTTCAAGTCTGAAGGTGTAGAAGGCATTGTAGCCTTGCATGGACAGGGTGCTCTCTGCAGCCTTGAATCATGTCTCAGTGACTGCACAGATGTCGGCATCTTCCAAGGTGAAGGGTGCTCCTAGGGAGTGCAGTTTCCTGTTTAGGCTCATAGCATTAAGCAACACAATGCTGAGTTTGTCTTGAGTGGATTTTTTTACATCGGAAATTTTGTTGTTTTGACATTGCCTAAAAAATGCACTATGGGGAAGGCAAGTGCCTTTGCCAGTATCCTAAAGGCTAGAGGAGACAGGTGAAGACTATCTCTGGCAAAGCAGCGTGGCCTATCAACCATGTCTTCCCAGGCTGACATATATTCTATCCTATTGGGCTGATGCCAGAAACTAAGCCAACTGTTAAAGTCAATCACTTTTTGTTTGTATTGTGGCATCATCCTTGGAGAATGTAGAATGCTACTAAAGGCTAGGCTTATACCTTATACCTCAGTTAGTACTTAGAATTAGGAAACATTGGTAGATGATGTTTTGAGGGGGTTTAGGTCTGGGACAACTGATGTTCCTACTGGCGAAGGAATACATTAGCAAAGGGTCAGAGGGGCAGATCAACAAAGCTGCTGTATGCAGATGATGTGACACTATAAGCAGACTTTCAAGGGGAACTTCACCAATGATAGGAGACTGTAATGCAAAACTGAGGGACATGGTATGAAATGGAGTACAGACAAGACAATTGTAGAAATTAGAAAAAGCTGGAAATTTAGATATAAGGGAAAATAGTGTAAAAGGTGAATAGCTTTATGTATCTGTGGGGTGGTTGAGGAAGAGGGAAGTCTGAATAAGGAGGTTAAAACTAGAATTAGAGATCAGAGGTACTGTGTGACAGAGGAATGCCAGAGAAGATGAAAAGTTAGGTGTTGAAAATAGTAACATAGTTAGTGCTTCTGTTTGGCACAGGAAATTGGACAGTGAAGACACAGCAGCTGAAGATGTTCGAGGTGATGCAGTGAAGTGTATGAGGAAGTAAAAAGATACATATTGCAGCACAGATGACAAAAAATGAGGACATCAATGCAGAAGACAAAGCAGCCTCAGCTGCAGAGAAGGAACAGACTGCAGTGGTTTGGTCACATGAGCAGGAAAGCAGAAAATAATTTGGCAAAGAAAATTTGGGATGGACAGGAAGAAGACAAGAGGAAATTAGATGAGCCAGACAACATATGAATGAATAGCTTCAGAAAAAATCTGAGACAGTCGGGTATGCCTGCCAAAGAAGGTTGGAAACTGGCACTGAAATAAGACTGGTGGCAAAAGTTGATGTGATACCTCAAAGCCTGCTGCGATCATCATTTGCCAATGTTTTGATGAATTAAAAAAGAAAGGCCGCTCATCATTAGCAACATAGTAGTGTTTTATGGTAACAAATTCTGTTCTCCAACATCACATAGCGGGCTCCTGAATGGAGTTGTGGATATTTGTGTATCACTTTATTAAAATGGGGAACGATCAAAAGTATTTTAAAATAATTATAGAAAGTATCATTTGGCACTGTTGTACATTTCCAGATGGAGCTGTAACATTTCATTTTGTGTTCTCCCACAGTGAGAAAGAAATTTAATCATTATTAAATGACCTAGGCGTTAGGGCAGCCACGGTGGTGCAGTTGTTAGCATTGTCACCTCATAGCAAGAGGTTCTATGGTTCAATTCTCATATGGGGTGCCTTTTGTGCAGAGACTGCATGTCCTCCCTGTGGTTGTGTGGGTTTTCTCTGCGTGCTCTGGTTTCCTTCTACATCCCAAAGACATGCTGTTGGTAAATTGGACACTCCAAATTGGTCCTAGGTGTGAGTACATATGTATGCCTTCCATGGAAGGTTGGCTGGCAACGACACTGTAAAACTCCACTGCCAATCAACGAGCAGACAGGTGGTCTACTGTGGTGACCCCTAACTGGGAAAAGCCAGAAGAAGATTAACTGACCTAGGAATTGACATTTGCAGCTATCCATCTATACCTCTTTGTATATCTATATATAGATATCTATCTATCTATCTATCTATATATATATATATATATATATACATATTTATCTATATAGATAGATGTAGCTGTAGATAGATAGACATGTCAGAGTACACAGACTGTTGACAGTGTACTGTAGAATTAAAAAAATTACATGAAACTGAGAGAGAGAACTATTGCATGATGTCCTTTTCTGAAACAGACTGTGGAAATATGAGGACATATTTATTTTTTCAGAGGAGGTGTGACACTTTGCATTTTATCACAATGGGAAGCTAAGATATAACATTTCAAAATAACTGTAGACACCACCATTGACACTCTTCTATTGAATAAAAAAAAACAGGAGGAGAGAAATGGATTTTGGGCTGGAGGTAAAACATGTTGCTAGGCACTTTATGCTGATGAAGTGGATTTTAGTGTTACGAGTGAGCAGCTTCTTGTTTTGTAGTACTTACCCAAGTGGATCTGTGATACTGTGCATTACATTTTGGATGCATGGAAGCCAAGATACATTTAAGTCCTATTTCACACTGTAGCATTGAATTGAAAAGTTCTGGACACATACTGCTGGCAATGAACTGCTGAATCAAAAAGAAAATAATTGAAGGAGAAGTTTGTAGCAATGCAGCAGTATTCTGTAATACCCTTCTGCACAATCAACAGTTAAGTTAGTACTTCTGTTTATGACAGATACGTATAGACAACATTGTTGAATAACAAAAAGTTGGTCACAAAGTTAGTAATTCAGGGATAATCTGTGCTCTAGAAGTCCTGTGATAGTGAGAAGGTTCCTGACTGACAATATGAAAATTTCCTTTGCATTTTATGGTGATGGTAAAGGGATAGACCACATTTTAAAATGTTTTTGGAGAAAAGCTTCTGGCATTATTGAAGTTTTTTAAGTGAAGCTGTGAAAAGTTTGTGTTGCATTCAATCGTGATGAGGAAGCAAGATGCAGAATTCTAAAATTATTGTAGAAAACACTGACTGACATCAAATTGCTTACTACAAATGATCTGTTGCACACCATTGTCACTAAAGTGAAATTTAAAGAAAAAAGACATGGCTAAGATTATGAGCAACATTGTACTATTATGTGATACCCCTTTTCAAACTATGCAGGTAAAGTAGTACTTTTTTGTGTAGCAGTGATTAATATAGCATGGATGGGGATGGTGAGAGAGAATATCTAGCTGAAGGTTGTAATTAGGTTCATTGGAGGTTACTAGGCATACAGCCTAGGACCCTACCCCAAATTCCCTGCTACTCCAATGCATTGTCTGGTTAAATGACATGCTCAAAATCATATAGTAAGCCAATGAAGGCTGAGAAAGGCAAAATCTGTATCACAGGAAGTAATTCATTAAGAGGCCATAATCTTAACCCTCTGTTCTATCTTGCCAGACATTCTTGCTTTGCATAATGATGAAACATGATGCAACATGTTGAAGTGATAATGAAAACCAAGATTCAACAGTGTTCTGTTGAGTAAGGCAAGATAGGACACATATTAGCAAAACAATGGCATTCTTTAATAACACATACTATCTGACGTTTTTGATGAAGGTGCATAAAACAGTATGTACAGATTGTATTAAATGTGCTATGCTTTTATAAACTGGTGCTACAACATTTATTTATCTTGATCTGTTATTTTTTTTTTTTTGCAGTAGATATTATCATCTTAATTTAATCACTACGCATTTTGCAAATTTCAACATAACCCATTTCGGCCCATAGAAAATAAAGAAATCATAGCATTTCAAATATGGAGATAAACAGGATAAAATACTTTGAGGGAATTTGTGAACTAGAAATCAAGTATAGCTATGTGAGTAAACTTACCATAAGAGTAGATGTTCAAATGATCTCTGCTGCAGTAGCTTAAGGTATATGGACTCTGTCCTGCCAAGAGCATAGCTGCTGGCCAGCTTCCAAAACATCTGGGCACTTGCAATGAACCCAAACCACTACTCAATGGTTAGGTTTGGAGGTCAAGCCCTTCAGATCTTCTATGCCAACAGAGTGAGGGAGGCTAAAGCCCTGAATATGTCAATGCCAGGAAAATAATGATATTAATAAATGCCCACATCCTGGCATCAAAACATACAAATACCAAGGAAGATGCAGGGAACGAGCGGCAACTGTAGCAATGATCATTCAAACATCTAATGTTATGGTAAGTTTACTTACTGTAAGCTATATATGTATACTACTATAGCTTAAATGGTTTGGGAGGAGGAAGGAAGGAAGCGTGTCCAGGAATCCCCATGGAATAGTGCTAGCAATGCCCATCCTTCACTTAGAGAAGGAATCCAGTGTTTTGTAAATGTATGCGTGTGCACAGAGGGCCAAGTTGATTTTTCTAGAATACTTCTAAAATCTAGCTTTTTCCAAAAAGCCACAGGAGAAGTTGAGCCCATGGTAGAATGATGCTTACCCCTGCATGGAATAGTTTTGTTGTGGTAGGAGTAACAAAAATGAATAGTATGCGTCAACCATTTGGAAATTTCCTGGTTTGATTCTGGTTGCCCTTTCTTCTTACCCTCATTAGATATGAACAACTAATCAGACGTTCTGAAAGATTTTGTTCTGCCAAGATAGTACCTGAGGTGCACATGGGAATCCAAGGTATGAATAACCATTCTCCCCCATTTTTGGTTCTGGAAAGAAAACAGGGAGAGGGATAGCCTGACTTTAAGTACAACTGGATATCACTTTAGACATAAAATATAGATTATTTCTTAAAGAAACCCTATCTTTGTGAAAACTTAGAAAAGGATGACTCATCATAAGATCTTGCAAGTCAGATACTCTTCTTGCAGAGATCAGAGTGATGATTAAGACTATTTTCCATGTCAGGAGCCTCAAGTCAGCCTTATGAACAAGTTCAAATGGAGCAAGAGCTATTTTTTTCTGAACACAAAGTAAAGATCCTAAGGAGGCGACACCTGTTTTCTAAGAGGTATCTTGTGTGACACCCCTTTCAAAAAATTTTCACATGAGATTGTATTGAAGTAGAGGGATCCATGGGTAGCCATGCTGATATGGCCAATAAGTGAACCTTGATCAAATAATAAGACAAGTCATGAGATAGCAACTCATACAAATAATGTAAAACCAGAGAAATGTTAGCTCTGAATGGGTGATAGTTCTTTTGCTGGCATCAACTAGAAAATCTTTTCCATATGCTAATATATAATTTTCTAGTAGCAGGCTGTCTTGCCTCCTTTAATACCTGCTGCATGTCTTCAGAAAAAAGGTGCCCAAAAATATTAAGATGCAATCATCCAAGCAGTCAGTTGCAGTTGTTTGGGGTCAGAAAGTATCTAACAATCCTGGTGTAGTGTGAGTAAATCCAGTTTCTGAGACTTGTGCTAATTGCCTCTGGCCATTTCCAGAAGAAGAGAGAGACATTTTTGCCTGGGACAGAAGGGAGTAACCACAATCACCTTCTGGGAGTACTTCTGAATCATCAAAAGCAACCAGAATGTTAGTGGAAAGGATGGAAAAGTGTACATGAACATTCCTGTCCATAGGGAAAACAAGACATCTGTTTTCCATACCTTTTTGTATGGAGTCCTGGAGCAGACTTTTGCCAATTGACTGTTTATAAAGGAGGCAAATAAATCTGTTTGAGGTATTCCCCACTGAGGGATTAAATTTTGGAAGATATTCTGATTTAGCTTCCATTCATGAGGGTCTGTTCTGGTCACGCTCAGCTTGTCTGCCACACAGCTTTGCTCTGATAGAATGCAAGATGTCTCTAGAGTGAGACTGTGCTGAAAAGCTATATCAAAGGCTACAATGGCTAGTCTGCACAAAGGTAAGATATGCTTTACCTTTGCTTGTCTATGTACCCTATAACTGTGGTATTTACTGTAAACACTTGAACAGACCCCCAGGAAAAACAGATGATTTAGAGAATTGCAAGCATTTATGAGTGCTAACACCTCCTTTATGTTGATGTGTTTTGGCCTGTCCTTTTTTGTCCAAAGTCCCTGCACTTTTATCTGCATAGACACTGCTCCCCAACCAAAGTCTGAGGCACCTGCTGTGACTGACTGAGCAGGAGCAGGATAGGAGAATGAGAGACCTAGATTTTGGGAGATCTGGTGTCTCCAACACATAACCTCCCTTTTCACAAATCATAGAACTGGAATTTGAAAGGTCAGGGGGTGCTGGTGCTGGGACCTTAGAGTTTTCAAGTAACATTATACCTCTCTCGTGTGGAGTCCTGCAAGACATATCATGATTATCAGTCATGCCATAAGACCTAGAATCCAAAGGAATTTCCTTGTGGAGATTAAAGTCTGTGTGGAAAACCTCAGGAACAAATCTAAGTACAGAGCTATTTTTTTCATGTGGAAGAAAAGCTGTTTTAATGGAGGTGTCCAACAGACAACCCAGAAAAAAACAATCCTGCAAGAAAGAATCAGAAATGTCTTCTGAATGTTTTCTTGGGATCACAGCCTGTCTAGGATATCAGTTACCTAAGTGAAGGATTTGTGACACTTTAAAAAGACTCTGCAAAGATAAGCAAGTTGCCTAAATAAGGAAAAATGTGAATACCTTGCAGACTATACTAGACTATCACAGGAGACAGGTGCTCTGTGTTCACCCTTGGAGCAGCTGATATTCCAAAGGGTATGGTAGAGAACTGATAATGTAACCCAAGCACATTATCACCTGAAATCTGGATTAACATCCATTTGATGATAAGTATCTTTTAAATATAAGATCATTGGGTAACTGAAATAAGGAATAATAGTTAACAAGTAGTGAAGGTATAGCATTTTGAACATGGGCACTAACACAAACTGGTTCAGAAAGTTAAGGTCCAGAATGGTCTCCAAGAGGCATCTTTCTTCGGCATTGCAAACATCTTTGAATAAAATCCATTTCATAACTTAGGAGGACGGACAGATTCTCTCACTCCTGAGCTAGCATATGCTGGATGACAGGAAGTAAAAGAAGAGTTTGGTCCGGCCGATGAGGAGGAATCCCCTGAAAAGGAGTGAGATACCCCAACTGCCATATGTAGCCTTGATGGACTACTCTCAGAACACATTTATCTAAAACAATCTGTTCCCAAGAAGAAAAATGGATTCTCTGCTTTTCTGGATGAAAGATGGAAAGGGTTAGGAGCCATTTTATAGTCATTCAGATTTATTAGGCTGTTCTTTGTTCTTGGGGGGGTCCTGCTTTCTTTTGTGAACTTTCCCTTCCATTGTTATTTAAATATTTACTTGCCATCATATTCTGGGACAGTTTATTTTTCTTTTTATTAAAATTAGATGAGGGAGCATAGAATCCCTTGATAAACTTGAAGAAGAGGAGCTGAATGATCTGAGATATCCCTTGAATCAGTTTCTGCCACTCATCACATATTTTAATTGCCTCTGCAGCAAAAAGTCCAAAACATAGTTCTCTGTCCGAGGAAGGAGTCACAATTTCATTTTTGACATCATTTGGGAGGTTTTGTAAACTCAGCTAGTCTAATCTCATAGTAACAGTTCTAGCAGAAGCAATTCTGGAAGCAGCTTCAGTAGGGTCATAGGCATATTTTACACAATGGGTAGTGACTTAAGACACAGTAGAAAACAAATTACATGAACCAGGTGTTTTCCCTCAGAAGAGGCAACCAGTGCCAAAACATTCCTCATATTTTCACAAGTGACAAGGATAGACTTCAACATATGAGCCTGGCCGTTGAGAAACAAGAATTGCAGAAGCATACCCATTTCTCCAAACTTATGAAAAGCCATCCAATCCTTGTCAGAGGGAGAGGGTTTAGTGTTAACAAAATGCTTAGCAGCAGTTAGGTTTACTAAAGCTATAGCTGCTGGATCAGGTCAAAGATTAATGTATAAAAAACTTAAAAGACTGAGGAACCTTATATAATCTATCTGTTTTATGGGGACAGCAGACTGATTGCTATGGAACTTGCAGGCTGTGACAAAACAATCCTCCAAATGAGAAAGAATGTGAGGACAAGGTATTGGTACATGAAATTCTTGTTGTGTCTTTCGGCTTATCCTGGTTAGAGGTCGCCACAGTGGAACACCGGTCTGCTAATGATTGGTAGTTGATTTTTATGTGCCAAGTTACCAGCCCTGATGCACAACCTTCAACGAAGGTATGCCCATTCACACATGTCTCCACGCAGAAGACGCTCTAGCTGAGAATTGAACCGGCCAGTGTCTTACCGTGAGGCGACAACGCTACCGCAGCACCACCACCTCAGGTACATGAAATTCTAATTGTCATAAATCATAATATTTTCTAAAGGACTGAGTAACATTGTTTTCCCACTGAAACAACTGATTCATTCTGGAAATAGTCTCAGAGAAAGTCAATCCTTCACAGGGACTATTTGAAGTGACAGTTTCTTCAGAATCTGTATCAGAAATCTCTGGAGATATTATATCAATGGCCCTCTTGAAACTCTTCAAGAAAAGAAAAAAATATTTTTTTTCTTTTAATAGAACCAGCCATGTAAGAAAGGTCAAGAATCTGCACACAGCCCTGAGCTAAGCACACTAAATTACTATTGTCCAGTGTCACTGAAAGATGAAAAGACATATGTTTAGTCTTTTGTTTCTTTTGATAGGAAATCCTGAAGAAACGTATCTGGAATTGTCAATAATTACTTTCCTAGCGATGGCCATAGCATTCTGGCTAAGCATAGAGGCACTTCCTACCCCTTCTCTCAAGACTGTCAAAAGGGGATTGCCCCTGCCCAACAAGGGCACATCAACAATTACAGAGAATGTGTCTAGCCTCTGGTCCATTGCAGCTGAATGGATTACAGTAGCAAGACAACGATGAGTTGTCCAAGAAACCACTTTTGGCCACAACAGAGTCACTCCCCTCTAGCTGATGCAAAGTAACAGCCTGTTGTGCAGCCTGTTGTGGTATCAAAGCTTTTTCCTTTTCTTTTGTGGCTGAAAGAAGGTACAAGAAAACCCATAGTTTGTTCCATGGTTAAGCCTAAAAAGATTCCTGATTCCAAGGGAAGCTAAGCAGTAATAGTTTGTAGAATAAATAAGTTGTAATAAAATAACTCCTCCACCCAAAAAAAAAAAAAAAAAGTAAAAAGCATGTTACATACTTAGCAGCTCCATACAGTAAAATGACACCAGTTTCTCCAAGAAAATGTAGTTTAAAATAAGTCTTAGCAACCTTTTACTACAAAAGCTTAAAAAAACTCTCATTTAAAGTGAAAAGTCACATGATAGTCAATAAATCATGTTTTCCTAGCATATGTATATATTACAGAAAATGAAACTTTTTTTCCCCAACTTATCTGCCTAATAATGGAACAGGATTAACAGACCACTGAACCTCAAACGTTTGCAGAGGATTGCTCTCTTCAATGTGGCAGGAAAGATCTGAAGTGCTTGGTACCTAAGCCTGACCTTTAGTCAGCCCAGCTCATGCTGACTAATGGTTTGAGCAAATGGAAGGTGTCCTGAAGTTTCAAGAGCTGGTTGTCCATTATGCCCTTGGCAAGAAATAACCCATATAGCTTAGGCTACAGCAGCAGTGATCAAATAAGGAATGTATCACTGTTATTTATGAAATGCAATTGGTAGAAACATTTTACTTAATCTCACTGAATGTTAAAGAAAATAGTTTAAGTTACTTAAGTGATCTCGTAGCTATGGCACTGTAAAAAGGGTGATGGTAAAATCATTTATATACATGTACAATTTTAACAAATCAATATTTGCATATGTGTGTGTGTGTGTGTGTGTGTGTGTGTGTGTGTGTGTGTGTGTGTGTGTGTGTGTGTGTGTGTGTGTGTGCCTGTGTGTGTTTAGCACTGACATTTAAGATAACCAGCACTTAAGTGTTGGCCCTTAAATACAAACCATGCAAATAATTTATGGTTAAAGATGATGCCTTTAAAAGTAAAAATTTTATGTTGATTGCAGAACAATATAATCAAGACAAGAATAGATACTTGTCTGAAATTAGTATTTATTTGGAGGGGGAAATCCCTCAACCACTGTTTCTTAATCTAATCACATCCAGGGTCACCATTACTTAGGGAAAAGGCATATTTCCTTTTGGTTGCTTTGGCATATTTTCAGAAATGGCATCACTTTTGAAAGAGTTGCTAAACAAATGTCTTTTATTTCAAAATTCCATGAATACTAACTTTTTCTGTTTTACTGTGTCATTGCACCTCAGTAATTGCCAGCCCTGTCTGAAATAACACACATGTGCTTTTAATAATATTCTACAATCAGCACTGTCTACATGTTTACTGTAGGGAAAAAGTAAAACTCTTAGTACTGTCCTAGTTTTAAAAAGATATCTGCAGTATGGTAGCACATTTGTTAGCAGCTAAGTCTATAGGGTGCAACAAAAATATGTGCCTTTATTGTGATCATTACCTTGGTAATAATTTAGGAATACTGAAAGAAAGAGAAACATTATCTACTAGCATATTATTCATAGCAACATCAACTTAAAAACAATAAAGCTAGTCTTCTGGAATATGACTACTGGAAATATTTTATAAACCTATTCTGTATTAAAATTCTAAATTCTACAGTGAAATAGAGTGTAACCATGTATCTTAGAGAGTCATTGAGATTGTAAGGTTTTTGTTATGCCACTTGCAAACAAAGCAAATAGTTTTCCTGGATACTCTTATCAAAGGTAGCTTCCAGATCTGCTCAGAACTGGTGGTTTAGGACAACACATATACAAAAGCCATAGATATAGCCAACTTGCTCTCTGACAGATTCAGTGAAAACTTCACCACACTGCCCCCCTAGCAGTAAAGCAGGACATCCCCATACCTGCCCCACTCCCCTTAGCTCTAGGGAACAGGTCATCACTGCCCTTTCAAAGGCAAACAATGCAGCCTCCGTGGGACCCAATAACATCCCAAGCTGCATCCTACATGAGCTCAGGGAGGAACTTGCAGCATCATTACATAGCCTATTCAACCAAAGTCTGAGTACTGGATTTGTCACAGCTGAGTGGAGGACAGCTGTTGTCATCCCTATTCAGAAAGGTGGATTGTTCTCTGATCTGGGAAATTATAGACCCATCAGCCTAACTAGCCTGATCTGCAAGGCTATATAACAGATTATCATGGACCTCATTAACAAGGACATTGGCAACCTCCAAACACGCGATCCCACACAGTTTGGCTTCATCAAGGGGAGGTCATGTCTGTTAAATTTGGTTGACTTCTTTGAGACAGTCACCAAAGCCATGAATGAGGGGAAAAAGGGTGCACACTACCTACCTTAACCTGGCCAAAGTCTTTGACACTATTCCCCACTTAGGCATAATAGATAAACTCTCTCAACTAGGCATCAATCCGTATGTTACCAGATGGGTAGAAAACTGGCTCACTGATAGAATCCACCTAGTCAAAATAGGGGACACCACCTCAGTTAGTAGATCCATAACGAGCTGCATACCCCAGGGATCAGTCCCTGGGTCTCTGTTATTTGGGATATACTTTTCTGAGATCCAAGTGAAAACCATTGGGCTATGGCTGACCAAGTTTGTAGATGATTGCCTGCTGGGCACTGTCATCAATTCCCCTAGTGATGTGGACATCCTCCAAGATGGTCTCACCCAAACAAATGACTGGTGCCAGAAACATGGCCTCAAGCTGAATACCAAAAAAAATGCATCACCATCCTAAGCACACAATCAGTCATTAGGGATTTGGGTATTCAGGGTGATAGCAACCTGACTTTTGACCACTATCTTGCATCCGTTGTACAGAAAGCTTTCTCCATGATCCACCTTATAAGTAAGGGTATCTTATCCAGGGACAAGGAGGTCATAATATCCCTATAGTCTTCCCTTATAAGGCCCATTACTGAGTACAACACCCTTTCGGCATGTACCTCACAAAGCACATGCAGCAGCTGGAGAGACCACAGAGGTTCCTCACCAGGAGAATCTAGGGCCTCAAACATCTATCCTACACTGACAGGCTAAAAGTCCTGTCCCTATACTCAGTTTCATACAGACTCCTCAGAGGTGACCTCTGTCTGGCATACAATGCAATCTCAGACCCTGCCTTGATGGGACTGCTGCATGTTCACAAGTCAAGCTCCATTCGAGTAACCCATACGTGCGACCTCAACCTGGTCTGTGACATCAATAGAACTTGTTGGCAGGACAGATTTGTGTCTCAAAGATTCCAAATTCTTTGGAATAGACTCCCTGTCCACGTCAAGCAGAGTGCCTCATTATCCCTTTTAAAGTACAACCTGGATAATTGGATGGGAAACAGAAAATACATCCCTGGGATTCCACCTGTGTCCCTGCTGGACTGGGGCATTGGATGCTGACTTGGCTAAACATTGGCTAAACTCTTGTCTAGGCTTATAAGGGCCTCAGGGCCAGTAGCCTAGTGACTTCCTATGATCCTATGATAAATGTTATCTAGTGAAAAATATTGTGTTACATTCATTGACTGCATGGTGGCTTAACCAAATATTTCTATTCATTTATTTTCATTTTGGCAAAATATAGTAGAAGACAAGCAGTTCAAGTAATATTAGTTGTTAGGTGAGCAAGCCAGCACCAGGGAGGTGTGTGTGTGCATGTATATGTATGTGTATGTGAGTGTATGTTATGCATATGTGAGTGTGGAGACAGAGAGAGAGAGAGAATGAAAGAGACATACAGACACTGAGAGAGAAAGAGAGACAGAGAAAGACTAGGGCACTACATTTATTTATCTAGTTTTTTATCTATTTATTTATCTGTCTGTCTGTCTATCTATCTATCCATCTATCTATATATCTAATTAACATTTTAACCAAGTAAGTAAAGTGGTTTAAAGACCATTTATTTATCCATGGCCAAGGCCAAGAGGCAGGCAGCAGCAAATTTTACATAATTTGCAATCGCATTTTCATTCAGGTACACTATAGCCTACATTTAAAGTTCATTAACTGTTATGTGCTTGTACACAAATGTTATTTACATAAATAACTGTATTCTGTCCAAGGACACTTTCACTAACACAGTTCAATGAGTACTATAACTGTGATGTTATATGAATGTTATTTAAATTACTGCATTATAAACAAATATATTGCTATTTGTTTATATATTTACACTATGTCATGGCTGTCTCTATGCATTATTCTGTTTACAAATTCTAAATCTAGCCTGCTTCCCTGCTGCAGTTCTATTTGTTAATGAGGTGTGTGTGCTTTCAACAGCTACAGAGTTGTTTGCTAGCTTTGTTGAGTTTTGTCCATCCTGCAGGGGCAATTTTGTAGAAGACTGATTTTGCTGTTGCCATGGAATATAATGGACTTTATAGCTGCAGTGTCTCGACTTCTTATGTTATACTGAGGTTAGGCAGGTATATACTATCGTACTGATGTTGCAGCAATTAGCATGGTAGTGTTATTGCTTCTGTCGACACAAATACTTAGAGCTCAGTTTGTGGTGTTGCAATTTAAACCTTCTCCACATATTTCAGTTTTTTAACACTGGTGGGGGAGGGGTCTGTTTGCACCATGTTGGTCACTGTTGTTATCTGTCTTTTGGCTGCCTGCAAACAAGACTTACTGCTGCTTTTAACAAGGAAACATTCCCGTCTGATAGTACCTACTGTATTTAAGGCTGTTAGGCAACAATGTACTTTTCAGACTGCAGGTTTATTCCACCATCACTGCCAAACAATGGCTACAGTTTCTTTTAGGACTGTGAAGCTCATCTTAACAAAAGCTAAGACATGAGATCCTGGTGTGATATCATGCAAGGAGAATTGATAAAGGTGTTAACTGGAAAAAAAAAGCTTTTGAAGACAAAAAAGATGTCTAAAATCAGTAATCTTAAAGCTAATAGAATAACAGGTTTTGGATTAGTATGGATTTTATGAAGGATATGAAGTCTGAAACTCAAGTATGCATAATTATTTTCTCCTCAGTGATTTGCAAATGATTTGCCAGAAAAGCGACAGTTTTATGTAAAACAGACCAGACATATGAAGCAAAAATCTGGACAGTTGAGAGGTATGAAAGTGAATGTTCCCAGAAATGGCAAATCTCAGACATAGTGCATGTAAATATGAATTTTTGGCCATCTTGTGTCCACATTTTAGGACATGGCAATACTAGTCTCAAGATTTTCAAGAATTCCCCACTGGAAATGCTACATCAGCCAGCAGAGAAACTGGGGAGGTACTGCTGGGGATATAGCAGTTGATGGGAAGGCAGATGGATGGTATGCTAACTACTGCATTCACAAATCCACTATTGTCACTGAAACTGTATAAAATGACAATGGTAATGAAGAGAAAAAACAACAACTAAAAACTGAAAAAAGGACAATGATAAAATGAGAGAAGCACAAAAACAAAAAAAATTATCATAGGTTCATAGGTTCATACTGGGCTATCTGCCCTGGGGCAATTATAAGCCAAGCCCAATTCTGTATGGCTTACGCCACCCCTTGATTTGAGTATACTGTGCCCTTTTTAAGGTTTAGTTTACTGTACCTGTCTAATACTGACACGGGAGTAATCCCTGGGACAAACCTACGATCCCCCATCCACTTATCGAGATTCTTCTTGAAGAGATTCAGTGAGGTGCTCTGCCTCACATGAACTGGGATTCTATTCCAGAGCGAAGGGAGCCTCTGGGTTATGAACCTGTCCCTCCAGCAAGTTCTATTTATTTCTGTGCTGAAGTTCAAGTCCCTCGAGCGTGTGGCTCTAAGGGATTAAGATTTACTGAGGTGGAGCATGTCCATTAATTCTGGATTTGACATAGCTTTGTATGTCAGGCATAGATCGCCTTGAAGTAGGTGGTATGCAACTGAGTAGAGCTGGAGTTTTTTTGACCGAGCAGCATATGGCATCTGTTTGAGACCCTTGATCCTCTTGGTGAGATACTTTTGGGGTCTTTCTAATTGCTGCAGTGTCGGGTAAGGTACATCCCAAAAGGGGCATTGTATTCTATGATGGGCCTGATGAGGGATGACTAAAGGGGCACGATTACCTCTCTTGATCTAGATGTGAAACCCTTCGTCATGAGGTGGGCTATGTAGAAGGTCTTTCTAACCACTTTGGCAATGTGGTTTTCAAAGGAGAGATTGCTATCAACTTGGGTCCCCAGGTCCCTAATAACTTTCTCTGTACTTAATGGGTTTCCGCCTATGTGGTAATTTGTGGGCACATTGTTTTTGCCAAAGGGTATGACTATACATTTTTTGGCATTTAGCTTTAAACCATGGTGCTGGCACCAGTTATCTGTCTCTGTGAGACCTTTTTGAAGGATGTTTGTGTCAGCTGGAGAGTTGATTATGGCGCCCAGTTTGCAGTCGTCTGCAAACTTGGTGAGCCATAGTCCTCCCACGTTTGCCTGTACCTCGGAAAAGTATATACCGAACAAGAGTGGTCCCAGGACAGAACCCTGTGGGACACCACTTGTGACCGGTTTCGAGTCTGACATGGCTCCAGCAACTCTCACTCTGTGGGTTCTGTCTTTGAGCCAGTTTGCGACCCATCTTGTGACATAGGGGTTTATATTTAAGCTGGATAGCTTATCTATGATGCCCGAGTGGGGTATTGTGTCAAATGCCTTTGCAAGGTCCAGATAGACTGTGTGGACTACCTTCCCTTCATCTATGGCTTTGGTGACTGTTTCAAAGAAGTCAACCAGGTTCAAAAGGCAGGATCTTCCCTTGACAAAACCGAACTGGGTAGGATCTAGTGTCTGTAGGTCCCCACTGTCTTTGTTTATGAGCTCCATGATGATCCTCTCCATAGCCTTGCAGACTAAGCTAGTCAGGCTTATGGGTTGATAGTTTCCAGGGTCCGTAGAAGCTCCACCTTTGTGGAGTGAGACCACTGTTGCTGTACACCATTCTGTGGGCACATATCCTGTAGTGAGGCTGAGATTGTATAGCTGTTTTATTTGAGGGATTAGTTCCTCTTGTAGTTCATGTAGGACGCAACCTTGGACGCCATCTGGTCCTATGGAAGCAGTGTTCTTTGCTTTGGAGAGGGCAGCCTTCACCTGAGCATCTGAGATGTTTGGGAGGCAGCCCTCTGCCGGGATAGATACTTGCTTTTTGGGGGGGGAGGGGGTGGAGAAGTTTGCACTGAACCTGTCTGCCAGGATATTGGTGATGTCTGTGGGTTCAGTGTATTTTTTGTCATTTAGAATCAACTCAGAACAAGTCTGGGAGTTGCATCCCAGGTTCCTAACATAACTGAAAAAAGCCTTATGATTGTCTTTGGTGTCCTGTGCAATTTTTCTCTCGAAGCTGGCATTGGAGGATTTTATGAGGGATCGTAATTTTTTGCTAGTACTGATCAGAGATGCCTTCCCTATTAGGGATTTTGCTCTATCATGTAGTAGCTTCCTCCTTCTGTTGTACAGTTTATTTATGGCAGGGGTCCACCAGACTGGTCACCTGCCTTTGGATGATTGGGTCTTGGTTTTGTTTGGGATAGCATGATCCATGCATTCCTGGAGATGTCCATAGAATGCATTTATATAGGATTCTGCAGTTTGGGCTGTAGTTTCCACTGGCCCTGGGGCCTTGAAGGATTCCACTTCTGTTTTGAGAAGTGAGAAGTTCGCTTTTGAGAAGTTTTTCACTGTGGTTTTCTGGGCTGGGGGTGGGGTCGGGATGTGGACATCCAGTGAAATCAATTTATGGTCTGATCTTACCAATGAGGGATATACTTATGGTGTGGAGCATAGAGTCCCCATGTTGGTAATGATCAGGTCTAGTATATTATCCCCTCTTGTGGGAGTGGTGACTAGTTGTTCCATAGCATTTGAGTTTATAATTTCCAGGAATCTTTGGGCTAAGGTGCTGGGGCTTGAGTAGTGCTCCCAGTCAATGTTTGGGTAGTTGAAGTCGCCCAATATAATGGTGTTCGGAGAGATCTTCATGTTCTCCAGTGTTTTCAGGAAAGCTGAATGGGATTCCTGACTTTGAGAGGGTGGTCTGTAGGATGCTATAAACTGAAAAGCAGTCTTGTCCATTGTTAGTTGCACATGGATGGTCTCCGATACTTCGTGCAATGCCACTAACCTGGAGGTGTGGATATCCTTGATAAATATGGAAACTCCCCCTCCTTTTGTGGTTCGGTCCGGGTTTTGGGGCCGAAAAGCATGATATGAGGTATAGCCTGGTAGTGCTGGGGTGCTCTCTGGAGCCTTGAACCAGGGTTCTGTCACTGCACAGATATCGATGTTCTCCATACTGAGGAGAGCTTTGAGTGTGTGCATCTTGAGGTTAAGACTTCTGGCGTTTAGCAGCATTACCCTTAGTTTCTTGTTCCTTGTGCTGTCTATGGGGGTGGGTTTGACTTTTGAGCCTTGCCTAAAAAGGCACTATGGGGGTGGCAAGAGCCTTTGCCAATATCTGAAAGCCCAGTGGTGACAGGTGCAAGCCGTCCCTAGTGAGGCAACGTGGCTTGTCGAGCATGTCATCCCAGGCTGACAGACACTGGATCCCCTTTGAATGACACCAAAATTTTAGCCAATTGTTAAAATCGATCATTTTGTCTTTGTACTGTGGCATCATTCTAGGTGAGGGTAAGATGCTGCTCAAGGTCAGGGTCATACCAGCCTGGGCTACATGATCAGAGAGCTCCTCTATGTCTCTTTTCATGTAGTCCAGGGAGGTACGTCTCAGGTCATTCACACCAGCATGTACAATGACTGAGTCATATTTCTATTTGCTTTGGAGTGACCTGAGTGCTTGCATTATGTGTCGGATCCTAGCACCCGACAGGCAGCTCACCATGACCTTCTCTTTATTCAGCCTGGTGAGCAGGACATCAGTGTGTCTGACAATCGAGTCACCTATAACAAGAGTATCAGGTGTGTTATTCAGCCTTAAGGGCTGTGGCTGCTTGGCACACTGACTTTGTGGGTTATGTGTTGTGTGTGTTTTGTTTTGAGGTAGCGTTTGCTTGGATGTCTGCTTTGGAGGTCTCTGTTGCTTAGGTAGATTTTTATTTAGAGCCTCTGAGTATGTTTTTGTGTATTTATGTGTTTGATGTGAAAAAAGGACAATGATAAAATGAGAGAAGCACAAAAACAAATGTGTGCTACATTGTATAAGTTAACTATGCAAACACAACACATTGTACATGTCATTCAGAAAGGTAGTACAGAAGTCTATGTGCCACATGGGTCAAGACTAAATGCCACTTAATCAGTTATCCCTTTTGTATAACATGTGAATAGTGTATGAGCTGCAATGAGTGACTGCAAGGGTCAGGAGTGCTGGAGTGCACAACCTCAGAAGTCTGAAGCAGCCAGTTCAAATGAACTTTCCATCAGGTGCTGACATAACCCATCAGGCAGTGCTCTACTTAGCACCAGGGAACGTATGCCATGGAGACACAGCCACAAATGTCAGAATGTAATACACATCTGCCATGGTCACCCTGTAACATACATGTCAATAGTATATTGGGTATTACTGGCACTCTCAGGGAAATCTGAATGGATAGCAGAAAGATAAGACATGGAAGACTGACCAGGGCACTTTATGTGAATAGCAGGGATAAGGGTCTTGGACATGACACTGAAGGAATGAAAGCAGAGAGGTCTGAAATAAGGATGACACCTGGGATGGTATTAGGTATGGATTGATGTGGTCTTGTAGAAGGAAAACAAACATTTGATGACATCAATAAAGCAATGATGGCAGACACAGTTGACATACCAAGTAAGCTCTCTGACTCCCATTTTCAAAGTTCACATTTAGATTCTGACCTCTGGCCAATGTCTGTGTGGATTAGCATGTTCTCCCCATGTTTCTGATGGGTTCCTCTCACATCCAAAAAAAACATGCTGGGTGTTTCCATCTCAAACTTGAAAGGTATGCTAACAGAATGCACATATATGACTGGAATTGCAGACAACAGCACAGACTCTAAGTGATACCTATCATTCTCTGGAACACCAAACAAGTATCACCACAATGTAGTAAAAACTTTGTTTATTACAAGGAATAACGAGCGCTTTCGCATACACCAAGTATGCTTCTTCAGGTTATAGTTCATTATGAAAAACCATACATTTTTATAGGGATCTTAATTACATAATTAGAACCTTAAAATTATTTAATTTCCCGCTCTTTTCAGGTAATTGAATTTCAATTAGTAAATAAAGTGACAATGCTTTTTAAAACACATTTAAAAGATGAAATGTTCAGATAAATTTCATTACTACTCAATCTACATTATTCAACATGCATTTGTATAAAAATACATAATAGGAAACTAATGAAAAGCATAAATATAAAATTTTCATGTTTATCTATTCAGTATTATCAAAATATATGAAAACTGAATCAATAATTCAATGTGGTGGCATTGTAAATATCTAAAGAATTCCTTTCCACAGCAAAACACATAATTTCTATTCATGTCATAGACTGAGAAGAATGGAAAGAAATGCTGTATATTTCCTGTTTTAACTCTAAATATGTGCTAGAAACAGACCATATTGAAGAATCTAAGAACAAACTATTATCCTAAGAAATATATATATGTAGTCAGGAATATCTGTATGAATATATGTATATGTATTTACAATAGATATTTCATTTACTTATAATAAATAATCATATAAAATACTGGAAACAATTATATATAACAACTAATGAAATACATATATATCAATTATAATTTAATGAACATAAATAATGCAAAAATGTATATATAACCAATTTCCTTTCTACTCAAGATTTGAAATTTAAAACTTAAATTTATAATTATTATTAACTATCATAAAATAGTATCAATCTAATGTGTTCAAATTCATTATGGTTTATTTTCATGAGGCCAAAACAGGTTTTATGCTCACTGTACTATTTAATCCTGGTGCTATATGAGCCTTAAGCCTCAAAATCCATTGCAGTTCAACATTTTCTAGATGGAGCATATTATCTCTTTTTTTAATTGATTTAACTATTTCTATTACACAAAATTTAAAAGTATGATCTTGATATTTATTAATGTGTTTGGCCAAAGCATTGGTTTGAATCTGTTTCCTTATTTCATAGATATGATTGTAGATACGGTCCTTTAATCTTCTTGATGTCAAGCCTATGTAATATGCATCACATTTTTGACATGTAGCTAGGTAGATCACATTGGTAGTATCACATGTAGCCTTTACCTTAAACTGATATTGATAGTTTAAACCGGGCACAATAAAATCTAGATCTCTTGTAATATATTTACACATATTACATTTATTGCATGGCTTTGTCCCTATTTGTAGGATGTTATCACTAATGGGGTCTAACTTTTCATCACATATGAGTCTCTTCAAATTCTTGCTGTTCTTATAGCAAAATGTGGGTGTATTTCCCACTAAAGTTCTTATATCTGAGTCAATCGTTAAGATATTCCAGTTCTTTTTTATTATATTTGTGACATTATGATTATCATTAGTATATCTAGTTATAAATGGTATATAGGATCTAACATTTTTATAAATCCCTATGTATCCTGAGTTATAAACCCTTATTTTACTTTGTTTAATAAGATGTTGTTCATCTATATCCAAATCTGTAATGTCATCCATTATCATAAAATCCCTATTGATGGTCTCTATTAGGTTAACAGGATATCCTCTTGCTAAGAATAGATCACTCATAATGCTAAGTTGCTTATTTCTTTCCATTTCATTACTACATATCCTCGAAATCCTAGTGTATTGATTTTTCACAATATTCTTGAAAACATGTCTAGGATGCATACTATTGTATTGTAAAATGGCATTCTTCCAACATGACTTCCTGAAGATATTTGTGTTGATTCCTATCTCTTCATCAATACAGATAGTAATATCCAAAAAACGTATATGTTTGTAAGAAAAGTCAAGTGTAAACTCAAGGAAGTCAGTGGTAGACTCAAAGTATTCTACGAATTCTTTTAAAGAAGAAAGGTCACCTTTCCATAAAATGAGAATGTCATCTCCAAAACATCTATATAGGATGACATTATTCATTTCATTGCTATTAAAAACATGTTGGCATTCCCAATGGTAAAGGACTAAGTTTGCATATGAATTTGCACAAGGAGTTCCCATTGCAACCCCCCATACCTGCTTATATATTTTATCCTGAAAAGAAAATACATTATTATTCAATACTATATCCAGTAGAGCACAGATGAGAATCTGTGAGTCTTTGTCTATCATATCACTGCTACACATTACTTGTCTCACTGCTTCTATACCATAGTCATTTGGTATTGTAGTGAATAAATTTTTCACATCCATAGTAGCTAAAATTAATGGTATAGTTCCATGGATCTCATTCATAATGTTTTTTAAATCAGTTAATAACTGTGGTGTATCTTTCAAAATGGGTGATATATTCCTTACCATAGGTCCTAATCTAGATTCAAGATAGATCGAAATATTCTCAGTTAACCATTTGCTACCTGCTACTATGGGACGTATGGGGGGTGGGAACATATCCTTGTGCATTTTTGGTAGTCCCTTAATAAAGGGAACCAATGGTTTTTCTATCAAGCAATAATCATATAGCTGTTTGGTCAGCTGTCTACACATTAATAGATCATAAAGATTGTCATGAAAAGTATATATCAATTTATCTAGCTCAATATCAGCTAAGAACACATATTCTTTAGTATTACTTAGCATATTATACATCAGATTATTGTAAAACACTATGTCCATTACGACGATGCCACCTCCCTTATCAGCTGGTCTCACTATCAAATTTTTATCAATCGAAATGCATGTTAAAGCTTGTTGTTCATTTCTATTAAGATTAAAAAATACATTGCTTTTTATATCCTTATTTTTCTTGGATTTTGCAAAATATTGATAAAAATCTTGCTCGCACACTTGAATAAAGCAATTAACATTCAATGGCATGGCAGGAATAAAAACACTCTTTTTCTTTACAGCGGTGGTATTATTAACATTAGTATTATAGGAATCATTACCAAATAGCAATTTCAGGGATACATTTCTAGCAAAAGTCCGTAAATCAATTAAAAGCTCTGCTAGTTTACTGTCTTGTGAAGGGACAAATGACAGGCCTTTATTCAAAAGGCTCTTTTCATGTGTTGTTAATGAGCGACTCGATATATTAAAAACTAAGTCATGTAGCTCTTCTGTCGCCTTCTTACCTCTGCATTGTCTTCGGCTAGCTTCCTTTTTCTTCGCCCTCTGCTGCTGGATCTGGTTCTGTTGTGCATGTGATATTGAACCGGAAAAGGTAAAAAACCATTACTGGTTACTTGCATAGTGTCTTTAGGTCTCGCACTATTGTTGTTCTCAGTTCGTTTTAGCTCTTCCTGATTTGGGGGTGGAGTATTAGTTGGCGCTTCCAGATCTCGTCGCTGTCGCTCAATAGGTGTAATCCCTGACGAATTCATTGCGTTACTGCCAAGTGAAGCGCTTAAGGTGGAAACATCACTAATACCTTGTGTTGCAATCATGGATAAAGGTCGTGAAGTTGTCTGAACATTCGTGGAACTGTTTGCTGAATTTTGTACACTGTTATTGAATCTCGGCCAAACAAAAATTTGGCCTGTACAAAAGTCATTGTAGTCTCTCAATAATTTTCTTTGTTTGGTTTGTTGGAGTCTCTCGCTAAATGCCATTACTTGCAGGTACATAGCATCAACTTTTTTAATATGAAATCCCCCCTTAAAATTCTGACTAAGATAGTCATGTTGTTTTTCTATCTTCACAGTCAAGTCACACTCTATCGGGGAAAAATGTTCAATCAAAAGGCCAATATATTGTTTACTGAAGCTAATATTCAGTTCCTGCCATTTCTTCAGCAATGCAGGATAAGTGTCTCCATAAGTAGGCATGCATAATATATGCATGCCTCTCGGAATAACATTAAAGTGGAGACATGCTTCAAGGTGGCGTCTTTGCCAGCTCAATCTATGCAGTTGATACAAGTTGTTCCCTAGTTCCCTAAGGCAACCAAAGAACTCCTTATGATCTATGACAGTACCTGTATTTGTTGTTACAGATGGATGTCGATCAAGATCTAGGCTCAAAAGTGGATTCCCTTCTTGATGGATAGTATCTTTCCACTTATTCATAGATGTCATTGGTATAGGATTGTAGTCCAGTTCCACTTGCATATCATCCATCGTGTGATGGTAATGCAAACTTAATAGAATAAGAACTATTAGTAGCAAAAAGATGATTACCATCCAAAGAACTTGACTGTAAGTAGAAAAACAGTCTCAGGAACACCAAACAAGTATCACCACGATGTAGTAAAAACTTTGTTTATTACAAGGAATAACGAGCGCTTTCGCATACACCAAGTATGCTTCTTCAGGTTATAGTTCATTATGAAAAACCATACATTTTTATAGGGATCTTAATTACATAATTAGAACCTTAAAATTATTTAATTTCCCGCTCTTTTCAGGTAATTGAATTTCAATTAGTAAATAAAGTGACAATGCTTTTTAAAACACATTTAAAAGATGAAATGTTCAGATAAATTTCATTACTACTCAATCTACATTATTCAACATGCATTTGTATAAAAATACATAGTAGGAAACTAATGAAAAGCATAAATATACCTATCATTGGAAGATTTGTGTAGGCCATCTGCTTTAGACATTCAGCTGTGGTGCACAGTACCCTTTAGCTAGGAGAACATGGATTACAGACTGCATTCCAAGTCAGAGCTAGTAACTCAATTGTTTAAAAATTGTCTCTATGTGCTATGGGCATGTTGACTATCTCTTCAAGAATGAGCATGAGTATTTGTCAGTGACAGGTGGGTTGATGGTCCATCCTACTCTGACCTAGATTAGAGACTCATACTAATAATGGTAGGGTTCTGTGTGTCTCTGTTAGCAAGAGTGTTCATGCCACAAAGTCCACCAGCCCTGTGTTAATAAGCTACTGCCTGGCTCATGTCCAGTGGCCTGGCCTTTGTTAACTGGGACAGCTCGCAATGTTGGGTGAAAGTTGGACTTAAACCAATCAACCATGAACTAAGGATTGATATACTGAATATAGGTTTACTGACAGGATACAGCTTGGAAGTGGATGACATGATGGGAAGGAGGAGACTGGACATCTTTTGTATCCAGGAGACAAGGTGGAGGGACAGCGCAGCAAAGCATTTGGCATAGGATCACATGTCTTGTACTCAGGGGCAGGACTGACTAGATATGGTGAGGAAATTGTGGGAGGGACAGTCTTCTGAAGACAGTGAGGGATGTTACCAGAATTAGTGACAGACTCATGGCAGTCAGATTCCACTGCAAGGACATGGCACTATTCATAATCTCAGCCTGTGCCCCACAGCAGAATTTTGATTGTAAGAAAAAGATGATATTCAGGCAAGGTGTGCAAGACTTAATAGATAAAGCAGGGCAACATCAATTGGTTTTGATAATGAGGGCTCTGAATACTAATATGGGAGCATATAGAACAGGATATGCGGACCGCTTGGGTCCACTTAATAGGAATAAAGAAGGAGAAGCCATTCTAAATGTTTGCCTAGCAAATGGCTTTAAGTTGGTCTACATGTGGTTCAGCAATCACAAAATGATATAAAAGAATGGTCAACATGCACAATTCAGGCAGACTTCCATCTAGTAAGGAGAGGACATTGAGGAAGAATCAAAGATTTCAAAGTTATCCCCATTGAAACAGTTGGCCTACAGCATAAACCACTGACTGCCACAATACACTGCAAGTGTTCGTCAGAGAAGGCTATAAGATCACATAGACCAGGCTGAAGACTTGGAAATTAATTGAAAAGAAAGAAAAAGAGTCCAAGTAAATACTCAGGGTGCTAGCACCTCAGAAAGAAGAAGAAATAGGTAGAGTCACAGATTAAATGCCACATCTCTAAACAGCATGTGTGAAGACTATAGAACAAATATGAGACTAAGCCAGTTGTGGAAGTAAATTTCATAAGAAAAGCTAGTGGTGGACTGCAGAAAACCAGGAAGACATCAAAAGGAAGGAGTGCAGAGAAAAGTAAGAGATGGAAAAGACAGGAATACTGGTTGGCTAACAACGTGGCTAAGAGAGTCATTATAGTAGAAAGAGCAAGGTATCAGAGACACTCTACCAGCTTCTGGAAAGGAGCTCCATATATGGCAAATAGAAACTCTATCACATTGTAAGGCAAAGACACAAACATAAATAAGGTAGTTATCAGACAACATTCATAAGGGATGACAGCAACAACCTGCTCACCCATCCATGGGACATCAAAGTAGGGTTGCCAGCTATCCTGTGATCAACGAGAGGCTCATAGGTTGAGCCACCTCTTCCCATTGCCCACTGTGTAAAACAGTGGGACTTTAAATTTCCCACTTTTCAATCTCAATGAATCTCTGTGGAAAAGCGGGCAAATACTTCAGGGTTTTCCAAGGCAATTTGCTTATGTCCCCAACCTGGACCTTCAGGTAGATCTATTCCCTGTTATGTCCGGGTGTTATAAATCATGCAGCAATTGGCTGAAACTCATGAGGTGGGTGGGGATTGAGGCAGGAAGAGCCCTGCAAAGCTTGTGACTGTAGAGCATTTTTGTATAAGAGTTCTATAGCCACCTAGTTACCCCAGCAGCCAGCAAGCAAACTAGCCATTTCAGCAGCCTGTCAGCCACTCTAGCAGGCAGCCATCCAGCTAGTCCAGCAGCCAGCCAGTCCAGCAGCCAAAGCCAGCCAGTCAGCCAAACACCTAGCCACTCCAGCAGTCAACCAGATAGCTAGCCTCTTCAGCTGCTAGATCCAGACAGTCAGCTAATCACTCCAGCAGCCAGACAGCTAACCAGCCACACCAGCAGCGTGCCAGCTAGCTAACCACTTCAGCATGGAAGCCAGCCAGCTAGCATAGCAAAGATTCTGATATTCGTATGTAAGTACAAATATTATTTTATGGCTCTAGCATTTTAAAAATACAGTATTTAAATATGTGTAGTGGTTATTTTGAGATTTGCAAGTAGTTTTTAAAAGGTATAAAAAAAGTGTGTCCCCAGGATTCATGAAGCTTGCGCCAGGCACATGCATAGCGTAGGCATTATAACCCAAATATGGCCGTCGAGCGATTCAGGTACGATCCAATTCCACGTGTACTACCGGCGTACGCCAGATCTGCGCAGCCCCCGGCATAGGTATGCTAATCACCCCATGTGCAGTGTCGCACCATGCAAATGAAGGCATATAGCGATTCATGAAATGGCGCAGGTGTAGCGTAAGCCCACGGAAATGTAAACCAAAAAGCACGGTTTACATTTTCCCAAACAGAACATCGGGGATATGGAAGAGGGCCAGACCCAGGTATCACAATGTTAACATATGCCAATGGCGGAATACACAGCCAATGGCATAAGAAAAGATGCACAACATGTAAATAACAACATTTAATGTCATGTCCACAGTAACACACAGCACAACCGCAGGGCATGTGTGCGGAAGCTGTAACATAAAGAAATAATATAAAAATGTCATAAAATCGCAATGTAATAGAAATCAGGTTTACAGCATAATACACAATGGTAGGCATGGAACACCACAACCAAGGTGCAAGGGTTGCTAAGGGCTTGTGAAAGTGTTCGGCACGTTAACTATGAATTAGTAGTCAATGCCATGCAAATGAGGCAGATAATACTGAATCGCAAATGTCCTGCCGGATGAAGGTTGTACCATACGGCGCAGCAGTATAACACCGAGGAGTGGCTCAGAGGAGATACATGACATCAGCAGAGGGGTGTGCCACCGTAGCAGTAAGCACATTG
Source organism: Protopterus annectens (assembly GCF_019279795.1). Classification (NCBI taxonomy): domain Eukaryota; kingdom Metazoa; phylum Chordata; order Ceratodontiformes; family Protopteridae; genus Protopterus; species Protopterus annectens. The sequence continues at coordinate 466,534,313 of NC_056751.1, forward strand.
GAGCATTGCAAATCTGGCCTGTCCATTGCTAAGCAAAGCTGCAGGACAGGGGTGGGGAGGAATCGTTTAGCTGAGAGCACACATGGTGCCCAAAAGCACATGTGTACGAGGATGAAAACGTGCCCAAAACCCAGTAATCGGACGCACGTGCCGCAAACAATAGCAGAAACAGGAAAGTCAGGGGAAGAAAAGAAGGAAATGCGGAAGTAGGGTAATTGGAGTACTAATGAGCAATCAACACCAATCAACCCACAAAGGCCAGTCGACGGCAGCAGACAAGTCTGCTTGCAGTAACCTGCAAAACAGGATAGGGTAGGCATTTGAATGCAAAGGAAGGAGGGGAGGTATTGGATTGCAAAGATAGGAGACTTGACACAGCAGAGCAAAGCAAACTGACAGCAGACCGGCAGTAGCACACATAACGCAAGATACGCCAGGTCCAGGAAAGTACAAATGAAAGTAGGCTGCAGGATGCACGCCAGAAAATGGTAGGTGCAACGTGCAGAAATGTAAAGGGAAGGTCAAGAGGTAATCCATGGCAGGCAAATGTAATTCAACACCAAAGGCAACACATTAGTAGTTCCGGCAGTAAAACACATAAGATAACCTGTAGCTACGATCGTACATAGACACCCTATGACATCATCGGTGTTCACAGCACAATAGTATAAAGTGTGAAAGCACCCAACACACACCTGTGTATTCCCAAACACCGCACCATAGGTGCAAACACACGGAGAACTTTTAAAATGTACATGTTGGGAGCTGCCATAGCTGTGATTCATCAGCATGTGTTAGAGACTGACTGTGTTGTAGAGGGTGATGCCGACAACCACCGCAGGCCTCGGAGGAGAAGGAAAGTGTTCAGACAAAGGGTAACCTACCTGGGGCTACATGACCTGGAGATAGTAGAGCATTACAGGGTGGACAGGGACATCTTACAGCAAATAGTGGAGCTGTGCCAGCCACGCCTGAGAACCAGAAACAACAGAGGGGAACCCATCCCAGTGGACACGAAGGTATGTGTAAGCCTGCGAATACTGGCCACAGGTACCTTTCAATGGCCAACTGGAGATATAATGGGTATCTCACAGGCATCAGCATCCAGGGTACTACACCAGTTCCTGGATGCCATGTTACCACATGCCAATGAGCATATATACTTCCCCAGAACTCAGGAGGAGTTGGCCAGGAATATGCGCCACTTCCACTGTGTGGCACAATACCCGGAGGTACTTGGTGCGATAGACTGCATGCACATACAAATCAAGTCACCACCCGGTGAGCAGGGTAGGCGCTACATAAACTGCAAGGGATTCCACTCCATCAACTGCCAGGTCGTGTGCAATGCCCAGGGCATTATCATAGATGTGTGTGCTGGCAGCCCTGGAAGCTACCATGACTCCCATATCTGGCATGCCTCACAGCTGTTTCAGGTATTTGTCAGGGGGGACATCCCACATGGCCATCTCGTGGGGGATGCTGGCTATGCACTGGAGCCGTGGATGATGACTTCCATCAGAAATGCACACACACCCATGCAAGAACGCCATAATGAGGCACACGCTCAAAGCAGAATCATCATAGAGCGTGTGCTCGGGATGCTGAAATCACGGTTCCGGTGCTTGGATACATCTGGTGGAGCCTTGCAGTACTCTCCAGGCATGTGTGCCCACATTGTCATAGTATGTGCCATGCTACAAAATATGATCCTGCGGAAGCAGCTGCAGCAGGGACAAAATGGTGAAGGCCCTCATAGCCCACCGCAATTGCCAAGCCCATTACAGGCACAGAGGGATTCAGACAATGAACACACTGTGCCAGCCCCAGTAGGCAGATGGAGGCGTGCCCAATATGCCTACGCCTTGGCAAAGAAGGAACGTATAGCACATACTCTGACAGTGTAGGCCCCATACGGACTGACACCTCTCCACCTGCACACACAGTAAAATGGATGGCACACAAAAATGACCACCTGTAAATTGTAATGTATAGGTGGCCCAATGTGTGACTCCTACATAGGCAGCCCTCAAACATTGTAAACACAACAGCCACTGGAACACGGAATGCCAACACCTGAACAGTACATGAGTCTTACAGCATATGGTGGTGCTGTGTGCCTGTCACGTTCCCCGCCAGATATATATATATATATATATATATATATATATATATATATATATATATATATATATATATATATATATATGTACACGTATGCATATATATAATACAGATAGAAAGGGCAATAGAGGTATATATGGTGATATAGATGGATTCAGCGATATCTGCAAATATAATAGATAGTTCAACGACATTCATAACATCTTGGAGGTACAAATAAATAGCATACCGCCAACCATGGAATGTGTAACATACCGACATGCATAACCACGAGGCTGATAGACCGATAGAACACAGTACCGGAACAGTACATCCGCGAGTAATAGTATGATGATATGAAGGGACAGTTAGTCACCGCTGCCGGTGTCGGGGTCCACGTAGGTACTGTGTTCAACTGTGTCTGTGAGTGCCGTAGTCTGTGTAAGTGTGCGTTGAGGGTGCCGTGTGTGTCTCTGTGTGACTGTAATGTGTGTGTGTGTCCGCAACATGTGTATGTTAGTGCCAAGTCAGAGGCAGATCAATATGGTAGGTGTGGGTATAGCTAGCCGTAGGCATACGGTTACTACCTGTCCCACAGTAGGAGGGACAGCCCCACCCTGGGCAGGTGTGTCCTGACATAAAACAGTACAAAGGGCAAATGTCCTAGATGAAAGGACATAAATATGTCCCATATATAATATAACAGTCGTATTTAATAGTTATGCCTGTATGTAAGAAACTTAAATGTTACATGCAATATGATAAGTAGCCAAAGTCACACAACAATAGGTATGTAGTGAGGATAAAAGTATGTGCTAACCTGTGTACTGACCATAGCTACGTGTTGGCCTGTAAACACCGCTTTGTCTCCCGCAAGTGACCAACAATGACCATATGAAAAGGTGGCAACCCATGGCAAACAGGCTCTTTTAACAACACAACCACAAAGACTGCAAATATCTGGGACAGAAATACAAGGGATAGCTGTCACTTACACATATCCCGTGATATATCGCTGCAATTACGGAGGTATACAAGTAGCAAGCTCACCTGCAGACGATATAGAAACCAATTAACAATGGCCCAACGTACAATCCAATAACATAAGTCTACTAACTGTTAGCTCTCTAATTAGGGACGGAGCCCACACACATATATACGGATTATGTAGAAATGCAAGGCCCACAAACCTGTATATGTTACGTACAACCACTGACATCCCCCACACTAGAAACTAAAGCAATACAGACTGTAATAGCAGCACAAACATCCAGTCAGTCAATTACATCTGCACAACCCTCAACATACCGTGTGAGAGACACAATTAAAGGCGTCATGCAAAATTGCAGGCGTTGTATAATGGAACAAACAGCCATGTTACAGGTTTTGATTGCAATACTCCATTATCAGATGTTGGGATGACAGGTACACCCACATGTTGAACCAAATACTCTACCTGTCACACACAATCCACGGGGGACATGAATCCAAACTATACTTGTCTCCATGCATAGCAGTTGCAGTTACACATAACAAAACACAATACAGACCGTCTCCCTGAAGGTAGGGCAAATAGGCAACGCCCAAGTGGAGAATCCAATTATACCCCACTGTCGCCACGTAATTGGCGAATGGAGTAGCTGCACAGCTGATATGCAAGTAATTAGTCACTCAGGAACACCAACTGGCGGGATGAATCCACATGTTTCAGGTATCGATGTATATAAGGATGACTTGCCAGACATTCAAGCCGTATGCTCATACGGAATACCAGTTGAAACACTGTGAGAGAGATAGACACGAAATGCCGTAATGACAACAAGGTATGTAGAACGCCCGATATGTAAGGTTATGTATAGCATGATCTGTATTAATTAGTTTTAACGTATGTATAGCCTGGTTTGCATTAATTAAACGTGTCCGCAATGCATAAAGTGGGGAAAGGTATTTATGTAGTGATGTCTTGCTGAGCAAACTAACGCTTGTAAAAACTGTGCGTCCAGCAGTGGGACACAAGGTACACAGCACAGACACCACAAGGGATGCTACATGAGGGCGTTAAACAGAACAATGCCATACAACCTGTCATCAGTGGTAGGGTATGTCCAACAAGGACGTGCCATAGCAGGGGATAGTATATGTTGATATACTGTCACAGCACGCATGTGTATGGGCATATAACGTTAATGACATATGTAAGGTGGTCCCACTGTGCAAGTATGCTTTGCATTATGGGATACTATGTGAAATATGTGTAATGTATAGTATTATTGGTCGATATGACAGATAGTCTACACAGCATAACAGGCATATCATGCATACCACAGGTATCGTCTATTGGTATGTACAATAACAGGATACATATGGCCTGTAGGTATGGGACATAGTAATAGCATGATAGCTAATCTAAATGGAAGGGCTACCAAGTAACCATGCACAAAGGACATGTAATAGCTTCACAGGTGCATAGTGGGTTACTATGCAGTCTGGCAAGTCCATGTGTAAGCACAACTACAGTGTTCACCCTAGTGGCACCTCTCTAAGGTAGTGTCCTGTGAACAGCAGAGCCAGGTGTCAACTGCACCTCTGCACAGTACAGCCACTGCAGTGATCCCAGGCCTACATGTGTCTCCCAACCACCAAGGGAGGTATCACATGAACAGTTCTACTGAGTGTCCCTGCGTGATGTACATAGGACTTATGTTCCACAGCATGGTGAGTGTCCGGTTTGGGAATGTAACCCACAAGCACATCCCACTCATTGCGGCGTGTGTGCACATATCCTTGAGCATGTTGCTCACAGTGGCCTCTGCTTATGTCGCGTATGAGGAGTATATCCATCCATAATGTTGTGGACATGGGCCCTGTCTGATCAGCAGAGGTCACCCCTGAGTATGTAGTATGCAAATGTGTACAGATGTGGTGTCCGTAGTGCAGCCGCATATTGAAACTGTCAGAGCTCAGTAAACGTCATGGTGTGTTAATGTTGTGGCATGTAAAGCTGTAGCTGTTGTGTAAGGTACACCCTAAATGGGGTGGTGTACCCTTGAATGTGTGTAGATGTCTTGAGTCCAGAGGTACAATGGGTGCCTATGCACCAGCTACACACCCAGTACAGATAGGTGTGGCCACGTAGAAGGATATCCATGCCACAGTGGCAATACGGTAACCACAGGAGTGGATGCAACATATGTGTGTGCTGCAAACATGTACAATGTGATATGTATGTAGGGGACTACCATCCATGTGATAGTCAGTGGGTGAATGGTGCAATGCAAAAGTGATGTGCATGCACCTTGTGTCATGCAGCTTGATGCCATGATAGTCATAGTATGTATCTGTCACAGCGACACCCGTATGGTTGGAGTCAGTATCAGCTGGTGGAGCAATCATGGCACTTGGTATGTAGGGGTTTGAAATCTAGGCAGGGAAAGTCTCATGTGCTAGCCTGTTCCACAGGGAAGCATATACTCAACATGAGGAGCCCTATGACTGAGGACCATGGTATGCCAAATGTACCTGACATGTAGTAGGTACTATGGTATGCTGGCCTCACTGTGTGTCCTTTCCATGAGCCACATAGCATAACATCCTGAGACACAGGGTACGATGTGCAGGTGGATGTGTATGTTGTCAATACCAGAATGGGGAATGGTGCTGAAAGGCAATGAGAGGACAATGTAGTATGTGTGGACTCCCGTACCATCAGCAACTGCCCTGGTAACTGTATGAAAGGAGTCCATCATGTGTAGGGGCCATGCTCTGGCCTTAACAAGCCCAACCCGGGTGGCAGCAAAGGACGGGAGCCCAACAATGTCTCTGTGAATGACGTCCTTGATGATGTGCCCCATAGCCATGCAGAACAGTCCAGTCAGGTGTGTAGGACTATAGTCCCACTCATGCAATGCAGTGCCACCTGTGTGTAGTGTGATAAATGCTGCTGTGTGCCATTCAGGGGCTACAATGTCTGAAACAAGGCTATTACTGAATATGGTGGCCTAGTGGGGAGACATGTAATGCAGAGGTTGGTGGACATCACAGCCTGGGATGTTGGGAGGTGACATGGGGCCAGTGTCCCAGGACATATAGAGTGTAGGTCAGTACTGTGTAGGTGTGACCACAGGGACACCACAATGTTCATGTATGGATTGTGGCCCTGTAGTGAGTGAGAGGGTGTAATGTCAGCATTGAATCCATCCTCCGGCATGTTGCCAACAACACCTGGGTCTGCAATGTTCCTGAGTGACTGTTGTATGTGACAGCAGATGTGGGTGTTGCCATCGAATACTGACATACCACCATAATGCCTGGTGGTACACCCCGGAATGTGTGGCAGTCATGGTTACATAGCTAGTCTTGGAGTATGTGATGAGGGACCCTGTGGCCCCACCACAGCTGACCAGTGAGCCACCCCACACATGGGAATTTACACCACTGTGCAACAGCCTACACCTGTTGTTGTACATCATATGTCCATGGAACATGATCACCAGAGTGGCGTCTGTTATCTGGTGTGTACCATCATGGCTCTGTGTGGAATAGCATGATCCATGCAGTTGTGTACATGCTAATGAAGTGCATTGGGGTAAGTGTCAGCATTTGTATGTGCATTGTCCATCTGCACGGGTGTCATGATGTTAACAACTGCTGTCAGCAGACGTCTGTAGTAGGTGTTGTAGTACACATGTACTGCTTATGCTGTGATGGGTGTGTTGCAGGGATGTGGCTAACAAGGTCGATTAGCATATGTTGGGAATCCACCAAAGAGGGGATAAGCCCAGGTGTGTAACACCAGTCACATGGTGATAGTGTTCATGCCAAGGGTAATGTAGGTCTTGGAGGTGGTGTGTATGGGTTGATCCAGCAGAGCGGAAGATATGACTCATGGATGTGTCGGTACATGAGTGGCTATCCCAGTGAAGTGTAGGGTAGTGTCAGTCACACATCAGTAGTAGCTGTCTGAGGCCCACTGTCCACTATACCAACATAGAAGGTATGTTACCCGTGGGCTTTGATGTTGACTCTGTCGCTTGTTACAATGTGTATAGCGGTCCCGGACACAGTTACTTGCACGTGGAGCACCTCTGATGCATTGTGCTAAGTAACTTGCCAGGATGTGTGCAAAACATAGTGGGATATGGGAACCCCTCAGCTGTAGGTGTGCCGGTCCAAGTATGTGCCTGAAAGGTATGGTCTGTCTATACCCTGTCATTGCAGGTGTGCTCTGCAGAGCCTAGAGGCAGGTCCCAGTCACTGCAGAGATGTTTGAGTGGTGCATTATAAGGTGTGCCTTGCCTGCGTGCATCACAGAGGAAGATGCAAGCATTGTGTCACATGACCCCATGTCGTGCCTGCCAGTTACCACCCTGCCAGTGACAGTTATTGGAAACTGTGCAAGACAGGCAGTATAGAAGCAGCAAGAGCCTTACATGTGAGCTGTACTCCCAGGGCTGACAGGTGCAAGCCATCTGTGCCACAGCATTGTGTTTGACCAGGACAGTCACAGTGGACAGATACCAGATGCCTGTGGAATGACAATAGGAGCATAGGCAACTGTTGAAGTGACACAGTTGGTCATTGCACAGTGGTATCGTGTCCAGTCGAATGCAAAATGCTCCTCAGGGATAGGCCCACACCCTCAGGGCTATAAGACTGGTAAGCTATTGCATGTCCCTGCACACATAGTCTGTGAAGTGGCATCACAGGGTGGTCACACTAACGTGGAGAATGACAGTCATATCGTACCTGGTGAGCTGTGGCATGGGTGCATAGGTTATGTTGCAGAAGCAGTTACCCAACAGCAAGATGTAAGCAACTAACGCCTTGTGTAGCCTGCTGTGTGGAACTGCAGTGTGACTCCCTACAGAATCAGCTATGACTGGTATGTTGTGAATGTTATAACTCACTATTGGCTGTATGTGATGGGCACAGATGAGTCTGTGGGCTATAAGCTGGTGATGTTGTCTTCCATGATGTGGGCTACCTCTGGTGACTACAGTGAGTATGGAGATGTACTGCACAAGTTGTCCTCGTAGGTGTGGCCAGTGGTGTAGATCATGTGAAACTATGTGATGGGTGGGGTGTGTTGCGAATGTTACACATCCCCAAATGACTGTCAGGTGCATTCAGGGTTGGTGACAGCATTACCCCCAGCCATAGCTATCAACCTCCTGTCCCCAAACTGAGGAACATTAGCCCTCATACTGCATGACAAATGGGCAAAACGTGGAACACTTACAACTGGCTTACTAACAGCTTCAACTAGGAAGGGCATATGTTGGCTAAAATAGGCTGGTCTTATGTATAAAAAGAGATATTCCAATGAATTAATATGATTCCCATCTATTTAGCCATGGATAGCAGGTAAACAATTTACAACAATGAATGTGTGACAGACCCTTCCAATGTGGAACCTTGAGGAACATGCACCTTTTAGAACCCCAAATGAGGTACGTTCCTCATAATGAGGTACACCTGAGAGCTATGCCCTCAGCACGGCTGCAGAAGTGCATCCCCCACAGGCTGTAGTGCCGTATGTTGGGAGGTGAGCATTGAATGTGTACATGAGACAATTGCTCTATTGCCACATGTACGACATATCCCTCATACAGACAGACAGTAGCACTGGTACGTGACAGTTGGACATGCCTGTATATACAACCATGTCCCACAGGATATGTGCGTTACGTGTGTACAATAGCTGTCGTACCTTAAGCAAGCTGGGAAGTGTAGGACAGCCAGAGTACCTGTGGGACATGGTGTGGAATGGGTGCTATAGTAATCAGTAGCTCATGACATGCTCACAAGTTCTGAGCAAGTGCCTAGCATGACCATACAATACAGATAGGGTGTTGGATAATATCAACCCACAAGTGGTGATGACAGTCATTTAGGGTGGCACCGCACTATAACCCTGCTGAGTATGGTGTGCATGTCCATGAACCATTAGCACTGTAGATGTTAGCAGTACAGATGTACAAGACAGCATGGATATTTGATTACAAATACCTTTACATGTCACAGGAGTGTTCCACCAGTGGCCTGTTGACAGACTCACAACTACAAAAGGTGCAAGAGTGACATGTGCACAGCACACCAGTGCCAGCTACAGTAGAACAGGGTTAATGTGTTGTACCCCACCCTCATTGTAGCCCATACCACACAGACAAATGTTAGGCATCTGTGTAAGTAAGGCTGTGAATGGCCACGACCTATCAGTATAGCTGTGTCAGTGTTGTGAGCAACATACAGAATGGGCTGTGTGGGTGAGGTGTGTGACATATGTGCACAGTCTGATGGATGATACCAGCAGTGTCACCGATAGGTGAACATCCCTGTACCCATAAACTACTACTTAGGCTGTGGTCAACATTATGGACACTGTGTAAGGGATGGTGCTGTGCAATGCATCCCCCGACATGGTGACGTCTCCAGGCCCCTTAGGTAGTCATATGAGGTACCCATGTCATGTCAGGGTGCCATCCATGAGCACGGAGATCACTGGACAGGCATATACAGCACTGTGGTGACCAATATTGGATCACATACCACCTGTAAGGGGTAATGGCTATGCATGAATGTGCAATACCAGCCTTCACAATCCTCACCTCCACTATGCAGCATGCTGTCTACCTTGCAGAAGGACATTTGCTACACCATGATGATGGACATGCTACATGTCCATATCCTGATCTATAAGACATATGTCATGGACAGCCACCGTTCTAATACTAGGATCGCCACAGGCTGGACAGATCCCTGTGCCATATATGTGACATACTCCTGCCATACCATGCAACCCTGTCCATCAAAGCTGCACATGTCATCCCAGTTATACATGGTGTGATGGCCGCATGGTAGATATACTGTCAACTAACTGGATCAGTAATGTGGCACTGATGCACCTTGCGGTGGCACAATGGCTATCTGTTACAGCTTGGAAACCGTGCCCGCACATGCTATGATTGATAACCATCCCTGCAAATGTCGTCTGACTAGCCATTGTCCCATGTCTATCACATGGGCAATGCAGGCAATCCGTGGCAGGATGTTGAACAGTTGTACAGTGCTGTGTAGATGTATATGGCAAAACACATGCATGTACAGGTGTCCATGCATATGTGTGCATTGTCACTGCTCAAATCCATTACGGCTGTGTCTGTGTTGATATGTGACATATACACAGCATCCAGGTCAACAGTAGTACCGTGGACACATCCAGGCATGTGCAGATAGGTAAGAACACAAGTGCAGGCAAATAGACATGCCCACAGCAAGACAGCATTTACATGGAGTATGAACACTGTAATGAGGTGACACACATATATGGTGAAGATATCCAATGCATAATGGGTGTGACATGTGTGACACAAACACGTCAAGATAACTGTGCAGATGTAGTAGATGTCATAGAAATGTATGTGCAGCAGTATCCCTGTACATCTCTGAAACTGTGACCTGTCACCATCATTATGTTTTACAGATAATGCCCCGTACACGCCTCCCAGCATACACCCGCCAGGAGGATGATGTCTTCATCCCACAGCTCCATGACAACTATGACTTGTTGTTCAGCCATGTGCCACAGCATGCCCAGCAGCGGGATGACCTGTGGCAGGATCTACGCAGGAGGGTGAACGATGTGGGTGTCCATAACCGCACCTACCAGCAGGTGTACAGACACTACATGGACCTGATACGACATGCAAAACAGCGTGCCACTGCAATCACCAGGGAACAAGGTGGAACAGGTGGTGGGCCACCAACCCAGCCCCCACTCACACACACTGAGGAGCTACTGGCCAGTCTGTGGACACCCAGGGAACAGCATCCAGAAACACTAGCTGCCATCGTGGAGGTGGGTGTCTCCCAACCAATGAGCCTGGAGTTGCATGGTAAGTCAGTACTGCACATATGGCTATTATATCCAATGTAGTTGCATGTGTCACTGTACATTATGAAAAGTAACAACATATGCAAGGTATGTAGACACACATGCTGCATACTACAGTATGCTATGTTGTGTATGCACACATGTGCATACTATATGCTATTACACAGGTGAATGTGTTCACATGCACAGTGCAACCTGTGGCTGTCATACAGTCATGGATAATGTTCATACTGGCGTGTCACCCCTATACAGGTACCTCTGGCATGCCTCACAGACATGGGTCCATTGCAGGTGAGACTGTCATCAGTATCAGGCATGTTACAGTGTAGATCTATTTGCCATGTGGCCAGTTAACACTTGCACACCTGATGTTTGTTCCAGTCACGATATGCAGGTCGCACCACCCTTCATTCACACACGCCATCCATGTGCAATATATACAAACATAATGATACACTGACTTGAAACCACAGTACTTGTCATTGTGACATGTGTGGTCAGCTGTGCATACAACAGTGGAGGTGTTCTACAATGGAGGCATATGTAGTATGCATTGGAACAACATGTGTGGTATGCACACAGTACCACACAGTGAGCTGTGATATGGGCAGCCCACAGGTGTCACCATTGTGTCATATGCCCCTGCATTGGATGCACACATTGTGATGTGCCACCTGACATGTCTCAGACATGTAGCGTTCTGTCTGCAATATTGTCACACTATCGCATGACCTATACCTCACATACCAAACATACAACCCATTGTCTGCATAGCCCTGTGGATTGCGACATATCTGACATCTATGGGTGTATGTCATATGGGACAACACAGACATGTGGAAAAGATGCCCATCACACACAATTGGCCAACACATGTGCACACATGGCCATGGGGGATGGCCAGAGACATGTAGCCACACAGTACTTGGGATGTGTATACAACCTGTTGCACATTGTCCACACATGGTCCAATTATAGCCTTAGTTGACCGATTATACAGTTGATGTGGTACACTGGACAACCTAAAAGCCTGTGCACAGCTACTGGAGTTGTCACTGAAGTCTACCATATAAGATCTGTTGAACATCACAACTGTGTTGCAGTTATGGCTATGCACTGTGTACATATTATGCATTCTACAGCAACATAGATGCCCCATGTTGCCATGCAATGGCACAGTGTCTGTACTTCACACTGTATAGCAATGTAGATGGCTCACACTACCCTCCCATGCTCATGCACATTTGCTAAACATGCATTCTATCTGTAGGGCATACACACAACACTGCAATGTGTAGCCCATTATGATGCTGTACATGTGTCAGGACACCATTGTGTCAAACATGTATGCATGTTAATGCACATGTCAGCAGATTACATGTCAAGGTCACGTCAGCCATCTGTACTGTTATCCTGTTCCAGGCCACATGGTGTATCACGGGGATGCATGCATACTACCATGATTGTGTGAACTGCATGGCTACTGATATGACACCTGCTTGCTGTAGTGTGCACTCCAGGGAGGTATGCTTACTAACACTAATGTCTGAGCTGCATGCCCTCTGCTGTATCATAGGCATGCTGCATGCCATCTGACAAATCACATGCATGGTGTGTCTGTGTGTGTCTGTGTTTGTGTGTGTCTGTGTGTGTGTGTGTGTGTGTGTGTGTGTGTGTCTGTGTGTGTGTGTGTGTGTGTCTGTGTGTGTGTGTGTGTGTGTGTGTGTGTGTGTGTGTCTGTGTGTGTGTGTGTGTGTCTGTGTGTGTGTGTGTGTGTGTGTGTGTGTGTGTGTGTGTGTGTGTGTCTGTGTGTGTGTGTGTGTGTCTGTGTGTCTGTGTGTGTGTGTGTGTGTGTGTGTGTGTGTGTGTGTGTGTGTGTGTGTGTGTGTGTGTGTGTGTGTGTGTGTGTGTGTGTGCGTGTGTGTGTGTGTGTGTGTGTGTGTGTGTGTGTGTGTGTGTGTGTGTGTGTGTCTGTGTCTATTGAACTTTACAGTATTTCTTTGCATTCACAGGTGATGTAGGTGCGTTACCCTCCTGCGGTCCATCTGATGTTAGTGTCCCCACAGATACTAGCAGTGATGAACATATGCATGACGTACAGGCAGGGTTGTCAGGGGCTGAATCTGTGCCAATGGTTACCATCCCAGCTATGTCCCCCTCTTCCCCGCACACAGTTCTGCTGCCAACACATACCGCATCACCAATGGCCATAGAGGAAGGACAGTCAGCGTCTGTTAGCGTGGAACAGGAATGTGTGATGGCTACAGAAGGTGTGTCTACACACCATGGTGTCAGTGTAATGATTGCAGATGTGCCACACAGGCATGTGGCCTGTGCTGCTCGTAGGAGGACCTCTGGCAGACGTGCAGCTGCAGGACAAAACGCAGCAGCTGGTATCACCAGACGCATGTTCCAGACTGTAATGATGGCACAGGCACATGCTGAATGGCAGAACAGAGAAGGGCAGAGGCTGCAAAGGGCTGCTATCCATACCCTAAATGACAACATCCAGGCATTGGCAAATGCTCAACAGCAGATTGCTAATGTTCTGGATAGGTGATTAGGTGAAATGGTCAGAATCCTTGACCGAGGCATGGCAATCCGCGAGCGGGAGCTGTCTGTGCTGGAACACCTGGTAGGAGTGAGGTGTAGGCCATGTGGACGTAGGCCAGCAACACCACCTAGTGTAGGTCGACGTGAGCGTGTCACCTCACATGCCCGCTCCCATAGTGCCAGTAGCAGTAGCAGTGCAGCTGGTGCTGCGCTGTCAATACCGGGACACAGCAGGCCATATGGATGTGGCCCTGGATGGTCTCAGCGGGGAGACGGTTCCAGCAGACATGTGTCATCGGACAGTAGCCACTCTGTACCTCCACCTGGTAGAGCCCGTACAACCCCAGGCAGGCACAGGTCACGTGGCCGTGGATGGACACTGTGAGCTGTACAACCTGCTCTGTACAATCTGGGGCTATAAATTATACCCCGTGTAGGCATCACAAATGGCAGAACTGTGTACCCACATACACGCACACAGCAAACACAACTGTAGGGCTCCACAACATCCACATGCATTCTGCACAGACATGTCCAGTCAACTCACTGGCCCTTACACACATACATGATGTTATCCATTGGTGCAGCCTATGCCCCAGGCAAACATATCACCCTGTGCATATGATGAAGCCTGTGCTACATCCCTGTCATCCACACCATCGGTGCAGGGTTATGCACAAATATTCTGATGTGCAGGGTGAACAGCATAGTGAGAGGTGTATGTAATATTACCTGTGTATGCATAGTGAGGGATGTGTATGTTGCAGTGGTTGTGTGTGAATACTGAGAGATGTGTATGTGACATAGGTTGTGTACTGTCGACATGCACCAGTCATACCATGTAGTGCAGGTGCAGCATGCATTGTGATGTGTTCACGGTATGTGTGTCGGTTACATCTGTAGCACCATGGTAGTTGTGATACCCTGGTTCCCTCCTATGGTGAACTTGCATGTGCCTACAGGTAGCATTGTTTGCAGTCCCCCACGTGTAACTGTGGATTACTCACAGGCACGTCTGGCAATATCAGCATGCTACATGTACCCTCAACCTGACTGTAGGACACAACAACATGACACAGATGTCCGCACATATACTGCACCTGATGCATGTGGTTGGTGCCACAGGCTACACTGGACAGAGACGTGACATACATAGCAGGACACATTACAGGTATGGTGACATGGTGCAGGGGTTGTACACAGCGGCCTGGCCAATGATGATTTGAGGTGTCACTTGGTAGCTGGAGGCCACACTGTGCAGCAGTAGGACCCTGTAACAGTACGGGAACATGGCCGCATTCACGGGGTGTGCCCGCTATAACGCACACCCCATAGTGTGCAGGTAGGGACCCTTGCCTGTGTGGTAATCACCCTCACAGTACTATGCACCCACACGACGTGTCACAGAGAAGGGACATGCACAGGTAGCCAGTATGGCTGGGACCTATGGCATCAACAGGGTTGTGCAATGCATCACCATTACGGGTTAGTCACCACGTGGGGTTTAGTGATCATTTCCCACCGTATATTAGCATACACCCTCACACCAAGCACCAGACATACATACAGACACACACACACTGTGGTGACCACACATGTGTATACGGACAGCTGACGTGTGTGATGCACCACACCAGCCGACATCATGCTTCCCACACTGACGTATGTACAAATCTCTACAATGGTGTACAGGGATGTGTAGCAACTGGGACATATTCCCCGCGATATGTGGCATCCCTGGTCACACATTTGGACACACATGGCAGTGCTGGGAATGATACACCTGCCATATGATGACACGTTTGATAGATATGCAGCTGTATTGATTGCATTATGTGTACCAATGCTATATCTGGCAAATGTGCTGCTATATGCACACGGGAGGTTGTAGGTGTTACAGGTGCCATGTGACATATAGTTGTTAACACCTGACCTCTGTGTATGCATTATGTCAGCACCGTCACGTAACAGCGACATAGCGTACTGTTTGCACATGGCATGATAGGATGGTGTGTGACACAACTGTGCGCCACCCCCTGCACACATACATCTAGACAGGTGGTTCACCACATTATGTACACACATCCCTCCATACGTGCTGTTTGTAAGTCACCGTATACAGGTGTCAATGATGGGTCTGCATTGTGTCTGCATGTCGTAGGTAGGTGCAACTATGTTACGGACATCGGCCACTGCACATGCATGGTTGCTGCATGCACAGTGCAGATGTCACATGTCTCCTGTTGCCATGTTTGTATGCATTGCTATTGTTGGACATGTGTGTTGACATACATGACACATGGACTGCGGTATGATATCACGGGTGTCACAGGCGACCAGTACAAAGGTATGTGTCCCGGTCAACACTGCTACCCCCTGTAGTGTGAGCATTCAACAGACATGGGCCCACCTTCTATTCGTGTGTGTAGCATTGATTAGGCCAGTGTTATGCATGAGGTACATCAAAGGCTATGTATGTATGTGTTGTGTGTGCAGTCCATGCACACATCCACACAATCACGTGTATGACATATCCAGACATGTGTTCATTGGTGTACAGCAACAGTCAGGTGTCACAGCTGTGTAAGGGCTGTGGTATGTGTTGAGCCGACCTGTTCATGTATACTGGTATCATTGCAATGCAAAACACCTGTTGGATCCCTGTTGGTACACCGCTGTACAGCCCAGTGGTCATGTGTCACATGGTGTTGTGGGACCGTAAGGCTGTGTAGTGCTGCACCGACGACATGGTGCTGACTTGACAGCTACAGTGTACACTGCAGTGTGTACGTGTGTGACCTGCACCTGTGACAGCTGTGATGGCAGCTGTGTGTGTACAGGTCACTGCATGTGTGACTGCCCTGTGCGTGAGGACAGTTATACCTTACTGTGCCCTTCTGTACTGTGCCCTTCTGTGTGTACACTCCATCTGCATGAAAGACGGCCCTTTGCAACAGCTAAGTGTGTGAGCATGCCCAGTATTCTGTTGTGTAGATGGACACACAGTACATTCCACACTGTGCCCTTCCGTGATTAGACTCCGTGTGCATGCAAGTTGGCCCTTTGCAACAGCTAAGTGTGTAAGCATGCCCAGTATGCTGTTGTGTAGATGGACACACAGTACATTCCGCACTGTGCCCTTTCATGATTAGACTCCGTGTGCATGCAAGTTGGCCCTTTGCAACTGCTAAGTGTGTGAGCATGCCCAGTACGCCGTTGTGTAGATGGACACACAGTACATTCCGCACTGCACCCTTCCATGATTAGACTCCGTGTGCATGCAAGATGGCCCTTTGCAACTGCTAAGTGTGTAAGCATGCCCAGTACGCCATTGTGTAGATTGACACACAGTACATTCCACACTGCACCCTTCCGTGATTAGACTCCGTGTGCATGCAAGATGGCTCTTTGCAACTTCTGTGTGGGCATGCCCAGTACGCCATTGTGTAGATGGACACACAGTACATTCCAAACAGACATCTGATACTAAGCATGTGGGCATGGCCATTGACATCCTGTAAAGCCATGGTGGTCATCCAGGCAACCGATGTCCATTTTCAATGTCACGATGGATGCCTACATTGAACACACTGGTTGCTCTCTCGAAGGGTGTACTGTCTGTGGCGCATCCCTTATCTATTTAGTGTTGTAGTGCTCCGTAGATATTTAGTTGGCCCGATGACAGCACTGCCGTGTTTGTGTACGTCTACCTTGGGAAAGTAATATGTTTTCAGACTGCTCACTCTCTAAACATTCCCTATCAGCATCTTTGCCTTTGCAGATGATGTCACCCACCTAGAAGTATGCCTCTGGGAGTGCTGTGTGCAGTCATCTCGGTAGCGCGTTTCGTAAATGCATAATGCTGTAGTGTGATAAGGTAGTTAGGTGTATGTTCAACTCCCGGCCCTGCCAAGTGGGTGTGTGTGTGTGTGTGTGTGTGTGTGTGTGTGTGTGTGTGTGTGTGTGTGTGTTTCCAGCTGCCTGGGGACACAGTAATGCTTTTACATGCCTCACAACACATACATTCCATATCAGCGTCTTTGCCTTTGTGGATGATGTCACCCACCTAAAAGTATGCCTCTGGGACTGCTGTGTTCAGTAATCTCGGTAGCGCATTCTGTAAATGCGTAATGTTGTAGTGTGATAAGGTAGTTAGGTGTATGTTCAACTCCCGGCCCTACCAAGTGTGTCTGTGTGTGTGTGTGTTTCCAGCTGCCTGGGGACACAGTCATGCTTTTACATGCCTCACAACACATACATTCCCTATCGGTGTCTTTGCCTTTGCGGATGATGTCACCCACCTAGAAGTATGCCTCTGGGTGTGCTGTGTTCAGTAATCTCGGTAGCGCGTCCTGTAAATGCGTCATGCTGTATTGTGTTAAAGTAGTCAGGTGCATATTCAACTCCCGGCCCTTCCAAGTGTGTGTGTGTGTGTTTCCAGCTGCCTGGGGACACAGTAATGCTTTTAGATGCCTCACAACACATACATTCCCTATCGGCATCTTTGCCTTTGCGGATGATGTCACCCACCTAGAAGTATGCCTCTGGGTGTGCTGTGCTCAGTAATCTCAGTAGCGTGTTCTGTAAATGCGTCATGCTGTAGTGTGATAGGGTAGTTAGGTGTAAGTTCGATTCCCAGGCCTGCCAGATGTGTGTGTGTGTGCATGCTCCCATCCACCTGGGGACTCAGGTTATGCTTTTAGACGCTTCGCAACACAGATATATCCTGCTGACATCTTTGTCTTTGCGGATGTTGACATGCACCTAGTAGAATGCCTGTGTGTCTGCTGTGTTTAGTAATCTCCGTAGCACATTCTGTAAATGCGTCATCCTGTAGTGTGATAGGGTAGTACTGTGTAAATTCAATTACCAGCCCTGCCACGTGTGTGTGTGTGTCTGTGTGTGTATGTCTGTATCTCTCTCTCTCTCTCTCTATATATATATATATGTATATATAATATATATATATATATAATGTATATATATATATATATATATATATATATATATATATATATATATATATATATAATCTATTTTCTGCCCATAACTCTGCTCTTGCATGGACAGCTGACTGTTTCATGTATCGCATATTTGCATAGCTTTCACATACCAACGGGGTATGTTGCAAATCCCAACATTGTCCATGCAACGTCCATGTTACGGGCGGTGTTACATGCCCTTACAGGCATTTGCTGTATATCTTGGCAGACATCTATCCTTGCTGTACTCTCACTGGACTCGTACACACCGGAGGCTTCATGTATCATGGTCTAGTTTTGCTGTGTGTATGTCTATTTTTGCTGTGTGCATGGCTGTGGGTATGTCCCACTATCATCATTTGTAAAGGTGATAGCCCTATAGGTACTTCTGTGTTGTCCATTACCTTACTTGGATAATTGGTTGTTTTGGACCATTTCTAGCTCTTTTGTAGATTTATCACTGTTTCTGCATTTTCTGTGTGTTTCTATCAAAAAAACAAAAAAACAAAAAAATAATCCTTGTTTTCCCGCCTCTCCTCGACTAGTTTAGACCAGTTTACAGGCATTGCTGTATTCTGGGCTGTGGTGTAGTTCCTGTGTTGTCCATTACCTTACTTGGATAGAAGGAAGTTTCTTTGCTCTGCAGTGGGAGTGGGGAGCCTTGAGCAGCCTACCTGTCCCTGTAGGAAGTGACCTCAGCACAAGAAGCTGTAGTAATTGGTTGTTTTGGGCCATTTCTAGCTCTTTTGTAGTTCACTGTTTAAAATCCACCTTTGGGCATTTTTTTCTGGCTATACTGCTCAGACAAGCTCCTCATGGTCCTGCAGAGTGGTCCTAGCTACAGGGAACTCAGAAAAGCGACTACTTTCTGGATTTAAGTATCTCTGCTTTTTTCACTTGGAATAGCTTCTGTAGCTTACTCTGAACTAGCTTGAACTGTTTTTTAACTGTTTGCTGCATTATTTTAAAATCTGCACTTAAAGTTACATTTTAGCCGAATTTGATCGAAAGTGTGTTTGTTTGTTTGTTTAATTTAACTGTTGAGGCTGCCCACTAAAGTTTGCTAGCCTGTGTAACTGATTTATCACTGTTTCTGCATTTTCTTTGTGTTTCTATCAAAAAACCCAAAAAAAACCAAAAAAAAATCCTTGTTTTCCCACCTCTCCTCAACTAGTTTAGACCAGTTTACAGGCATTGCTGTATTCTGGGCTGTGGTGCAGTTCCTGTGTTGTCCATTAACTTACTTGGATATAATGAAGTTTCTTTGCTCAGCAGTGGGAGTGGGGAGCCTTGAGCATCCTACCTGTCCCTGTAGGAAGTGACCTCAGCACAAGAAGCTGTAGTAATTGGTTGTTTTGGACCATTTCTAGCTCTTTTGTAGTTCACTGTTTAAAATCAGCATTTGCACGGCTTTACGCGGTTGTGCGCATAGCACAGCACCAGTTAAACAAGGATAAACTTCTTCTGGCTCCGCCAGGTCTGCTCTTCAAATTTTCCCTTAAGGAAGCTCTACTCTTAGTATAATCAGACTACTCACTATATTATAAGCCTAGCACTTGTTCTCAATACTTCTCTACTAAGTAAGCACTCTCGTACTAAGTAAACACTACATCTACTTACCACCCCTGTGAATATCCACTTCCCTTAATGGTACAGCACTCCCTTATACTGTTCTAGCATGTCAAGTGGTAGATTACTGGTGTCCTCTCCAGTTCAGCTGGTCAATCTGGGTATCTTGAGACAATGCTACAATTGTCTCATGTACACAGACAACCCTCTCCTCCTCCCAACAAACACAAATACATGTGAGAGATGCAACTATATAGCCAAACTGGAGGCTGAACTCTCTCAACTCAGGGCTGGCATGACCAGACAGGAGGAGATGGTAACCACACACACAACAATCCCAGTCCCACATAGACCTACCACAACTGCAAACCAAACATATAAAAACACAAAGACATACTTGGAGGATCTAATAAAAAACTTACCAAAACAACAGAGGCTCCCAAAGCAGACATCCAAAAATCCACCACCTCAAAACAAAGCACATGCAACACATACTTCAATAAATCAGTGTGTCAACCAATCACAGCCCTTAAGGCCAAACACCATGCCTGTTACACTAGTAATAGGTGACTCTATAGTCAGATACATTGATGTCCCGCTGACCAGGCTGAACAAGGAGAGGGTGACTGTGAGCTGTCTTTCGGGAGCTAGGATCCGCCACATAGCACACGCACTCAAGTCACTCCAAAGCAAGTACAAATATGACTCCGTCATTGTCCATGCTGGTGTGAATGACCTGAGATGTATCTCCCTGGACTACATGAAAAAAGACATAGAGGAGCTCTCCGATTATGTAGCCCAGGCTGGTATGACCCTGACCCTGAGCAGCATCTTGCCGTCACCAAGAATGATACCACAATACAAAGACATGATGATCAGCTTTAATAATTGGCTCAAGTACTGGTGTCATTCTAGGGGATCCAATGTCTGTCTGCCTGGGATGACATGTTGGACAAGCCACGCTGCTTCACAAGGGATGGCTTACACCTGTCACCACTGG
Source organism: Protopterus annectens (assembly GCF_019279795.1). NCBI lineage: Eukaryota > Metazoa > Chordata > Ceratodontiformes > Protopteridae > Protopterus > Protopterus annectens. Next base: position 466,555,413 of record NC_056751.1, read on the forward strand.
GTTTCCGGATATTGGCTAAGGCTCTTGCCACCCCATAGTGCCTTTTTTAGGCAAGACTCAAAAGACAAACCCACCTCCTTAGAAAACAAAAATGGAAAAAAACTAAGGGTAATGCTGCTCAACGCCAGAAGTCTAAATCTCAAGATGCAGGCACTTGATGCACTCCTCAGCATGGAGAACATCGACGTCTATGCAGTAACTGAAACCTGGTTCAAGGCTCCTGAAAGCACCCCAACACTACCAGGCTATACCTCATATCATGCTTTTCGGCCTCAAAACCCGGGCTGAACCACAAAGGGAGGGGGAGTGTCCATATTCATCAAGGACACCCACACCTCCAGGTTAGTAGCAACACATGAAGCATCAGAGACCATACAGGTGCAACTAACCAAAGGCAAAACTGCTATACAACTGGTAGCATGTTACAGAACACCCTCTCAATCTCAAGAACCCCACTCAGCCTTCCTGAAGACATTGGAGGATATGAATGTATCACAAAATACCATCATACTGGGAGACTTCAACTACCCAAACATAGATTGGGTACATTATTCTAGCCCTAATACCCTAGCCCAAAGGTTCCTGGAATTCATAAATTCAAATGCACTGGAACAGCTAGTCACCTCTCCCACTAGGGGAGATAATATACTAGACCTGATCATCACAAACATGGGGACAAAATGCTTCACACCGGAAGTATACCCCTCACTAGTGAGATCTGACCACAAACTAATCACCCTGGATATACATATCCCACCTCCACCCCCAGCACAAAAGACCACAGTGAAAAACTTCTCCAAAGCAGACTTCACTCTTCTTAAGACTGAGATGGTATCCTTTAAGCCCACTGTGCCAGTGGATAACACATCCCACAATGCCGAGTCCTTCACAAATTCTTTCTATGGACATCTCCAAGAATGCATGGATCATGCAATCCCAAATAAATCCAAGTCCCTCTCCACCAAAGGCAAGCGTCCTATCTGGTGGACCTCAGCCATTAACAAATTGTATATCAAAAGAAGGAAGCTACTGCACGTCAGAGCAAAATCCCATGAAGGGAAGACATCTCTGATCAACATTAGCAGAAAACTACGTTCTCTCATAAAAACATCCAAGGCCAACTTTGAGACAAAAATCGCTAAGGACACTAAAGATAACCACAAAGCCTTCTTCAGCTAAGTTAGAAACCTGGGCAGAAACCCTCAGATATGCTCAGAGTTAGTTCACAACAACAAAAAATACACTGAACCCACAGATATTGCCAACATTCTGGCTGACAGGTTCAGTGCAAATTTCTCCCCTCCCTCACCCCCAAAAGAAGAAATACTTATCCCAGCTGAATGTAATCTCCCTGTCATCTCAGATGTCCAAGTGATGACCGCCCTAAACAAAGCTAAAAACACAGCATCAATGGGACCTGACGGTATCCCAGGTTGCGTGTTACGTAAACTCCAAGAGGAGCTAAACCCACACATAAAAATGCTATTTAACCTTAGCCTTACTTCGGGATATGTACCTGAACACTGGCGTACAGCAACAGTGGTCCCACTCCACAAAGGGGGTGCCTCTACAGACCCTGGAAACTACTGCCCCATAAGCTTAACCAGCCTGGTCTGCAAAGCTATGGAAAGAATCATTATGGAACTCATAAACAGAGACATACGGGACCTTCAGACACTTGACCCCACCCAGTTCAACTTTGTAGTGCCTTTTGAACCTGGTTGACTTTTTCAAAACAGTCACTAGAGCCATTGATGAGGGCAAAGCAGTCCATACAGCCTACCTGGACTTGGCTAAGGCCTTCAACACAATAACCCACTCAGGCATCATAGATAAGCTCAACAGCTTAAACGTAAACCCTTATGTCACTAGATGGGTTGCAAACTGGCTAAAGGACAGAACCCATAAAGTTAAAATCGCTGGAGCAATGTCAGACTCAAAGCCAGTCACAAGTGGTGTCCAACAGGGATCTGTCCTGGGACCCCTCTTGTTCGGCATTTATTTCTCAGATGTTAAAGCAAACATGGGAGGGCTGTGGCTAACAAAGTTCGCAGATGACTGTAAACTAGGCACCATAGTCGATACACCAGTGGACACATACATCCTACAAAAAGGCCTCACAGAAATGGACAACTGGTGCCGGAGTCACGGCCTTAAACTAAATGCCAAAAAATGTATAGTCATCCCCTTTGGGAAAAACAAAGTACCCACAAATTATCACATAGACAGCAACCCCACTGAGTATGGAAAAAGTAATCAGAGACATAGGGACCCAAGTTGTCAGTGACCTCTCATTTGACACCCACGTTGCCAAAGTGGTTAGAAAAATATTCTACCTTGCACACCTCATCATGAAGGGATTCACATCCAGATCCAAGGATGTCATTGTACCCCTATACTCCTCCCTCATCAGACCCATGATTGAGTACAATGCCCCATTTGGTATGTACCTCACCCGGCATTTGCAACAGCTGGAGAGACCACAAAAGTACCTCACCAAGAGGACCAAGAGTCTCCAACATATGTCTTATTCTGCCAGACTAAAGAAACTTCAGCTCTATTCAGTAGCATACCGCCTGCTCAGAGGTGATCTCTGCCTGACGTACAAGGCCATGTCCAATCAGGATCTGATGGACATGCTCCACCTCAAAAAATCCAAATCCATCAGGACCACGAGAGCTAAAGACTTAAACCTCGGCACAAGTATGAATAGGACATGCTGGAGGGATAGATTCTTAACCCAGAGGCTTCCCATGCTTTGGAACAATATCCCAGTTCATATTAGGCAGAGACCCTCACTGACTCTCTTCAAGAGAAATCTTGATGAGTGGATGGGAGATTGTAAGTTTACCCCAGGGGTCACATCTGTGTCACTGCTAGACAGGGGCACAGTAAACTAATTATATTATATAAGGGGACCTTCATTGTGTCACTACTAGACAGAGGCACAGTATTCTAAATTTATTTTGTACATTTTTTGTACCATTTCATGGGGTGGCAAAAGCCACATCACTATGGCTAGGCTTACAAATGCCCCAGGGCAGATAGCCTAGTACTATACTATGAAACTGTGAAACTATGTAGACTGCTGTGTCATTTGACATGTCAGCACATACCTGCGGACAGTACTGAACGTCCTACTGCAGCGCATTTCATACCTTCTGCATTATCTTGCAGTCGATATTGCTGTTTCCTCACACGTGTATCTGTGTCTGATCATACCACTCCACCTCCTAGAGCAAATTTCTGGACAAGGCCTTATCTGATAGTGGGACACATAGGGGCAGTATTGACATGTTGCTCTTACAAACATAGATAGTTGACACAATAATAGGTTTTGCATTAGTATGGCTTTTCTGTCGGATTTGGTGTCTTAATCACATGTTTGTCATTATTTCATGACTTCAGTTATCAGGAATGTGCCAGAATGTTACTGATGTTACGTGGAACACACCAAACATATGAGGCAGAACTCTGCACATTCTACGTAAATCTGTACAGTTGCGGAGTATGTGTCTGATACAATATATCAACTTTCTGACACCAATGCACACACTGTATGGTGGCATCACAGGCCACATGCCATTACATTTATATTGCAGTAAAAGGAAACTTCCTGCGCGGAGGCAACTGCACGGCTTAAGATAAATAATCAAAAATTCAAAGACAGCCAGCAGACAGAATCCTGGTGAATAAATCCATTTATTGGAGAATGAAATTCATCCAGTAAAGACAGCAAAAGTACACAGATCGGTTTCGGCTGGTTAATACACACAGCCTTCTTCAATGTAAAACAAATACATCCAAAACTGTCATTTAAATACCCAACAAAAGAATGTGATTGGTTACGCTTAAAACTGCTCATTTAGTCCTGGTGGAAATAAACCACCTAATTTAATGATCCATTTTTTCTCTTTGGAACTAAGTAGAGAATGCCAGCCAGTTTTGTTTTGTTTATTACCCTTAATAGTGTCAATTATGGTAAATAAAAAGTTAGCAGTTGGATGAACTACCTGATGTTTGAATAGAGCATTATGTACTCTGCCCTTCTTAATATTACTGATGTGTTCTGAGATCCTAAGTCTTAATGGTCTGGATGTTTGTCCCACATAAAATGCCCCACATGTGCATGTAGCCAGGTAAATAACCCAATCTGTACTGCAATTAGCAAAAAACCTGATATCATACACTATAGGGGATATTCTGCTAGAAAATTGCTTTGTTTTGCATATTTTGTTACAGTAAACACAATGACCACAGGGGTAACAGCCTAAAGGAATACTACCTGTGAGTGTGGTCTGAATCGGTTCCAAATTGCCATGCGCATGCGTATGTTTATAATGATTAAAGCAACTACTTAAATTCCTGCCTTTTCTAAAAGAAAAAAGGCATTTGTTAGGAATAATGTCAGATATTTCTTGATCATATTGCAAGATGTTCCAGTGCTTGTATATACTCTGTATGAGGTTGTCAGAATTCCTACCATAAGTGGTGGTGAACCTGATTGGTTGTGAAACCATGTTCTCCTGTTACTTATAGGACAATAACTCATCCCTGCTCATTTTGCCAACCTTATTACTGGCATCAAAAACATGGCCCATTTTGTAACCCCTACTTCTGAATCTATTGGTGAGATCTCTACTTTATTCCTGATATGAAGACTCATCGGAACAAATCCTTTTCATTCTGATAAATTGTGATTTGGGTATATTCTTGGCAATATGTGGTGGGTGGAAACTTGAAGCATGTAGGATCGTATTATATTCTGGATGTTTTCTATAAACTTTAGTCCCTAAGGTATTATCAGGTAATCTGGTAACTAAAACATCCAAGAAAGTAATAACATTGATGTCATAATGTAATGTGAACTGAAGGCCCCATTTATTATTGTTTAAATATGACAAAATTTCAAACAATTCATCAAGTTCCCCTGTCCATACTGACCAACAGTCATCAAGGTAGCATCTCCAGATATCCAATTGATTCAGATAAATATTCTTGTGGTTGTTATAAATAAGATCTTCTTCAACATAAGCCATAAATAAATTGGCATAAATGGGGGCAAATGATGACCCCATAGCGGTTCCTTTGGTCTGCCAATAACAAGTTTCTTGGTAAAAAAAGACATTGTTTGTTAATACATGAGCAGCCATATCAAGCAAAAATTCATTGTATTCAATTGAATATAAACCTGAAATATTCAACCAGTAGGACAATGCCTCAAGACCACCAGAATGAGGAATATTGGTATAAAGGGCACTAACATCAAAGGTACACATATGCCATTCTGGTTCAAGTTGTGATTCCGAAATAATTTGTAAAAAATTAGTTGTGTCACGTAAACGTGAACGTATCAAAGACAACAAAGGTTTGATTTGTTTGGTGAGAAAAAGGGACAGAGGTTCGGTAATGTAGCCCCTACCTGACACAAAGGGCCTACCTGGGGGATGAATGGGATCTTTGTGAATCTTAGGCAAAAAGTAAATATATTGGTTCATGGGATCATGAACCAAAAGTTGATGCATCACCTCATTGTCAATGATAGACGCTTCCCTGGCATGCAACAAAAACTCCTCAATTTCTTTTTTAAACTTCATGGTGGGATTAATAACCATCTCAGCATAATATTTCCTGTCTGATAGTTGTCTTTTGGCTTCTTGGTCATAGTAGAGCCAATTCAAGATCACAACAGCTCCACCTTTGTCAGCTGAAATAATGACAATATTGTGATTATTCTGTAAATCATGTATAGCATATTTTTCTTGAGTAGAAATATTATTAGATTTCAAACGAGAATCTGACCTGACATAATACAGATCTTTGAGAATGTTGTTCTGAAATTGCAAAACAACAGGATGCATAGGAGGCAAGAATTGTGATTTGTGATAAACAAATTTATCAAAAACATGATTATTATCATTTGAACCAAAAAAATAATCTTAAATTAAGCAGTCTACAAAAGGACACAACGTCTTGTGCAAAAGAATCTTCAGGAACAAAAAAACCTGGTACAAATGTTAGTCCTTTATTGAGAACCCTCAATTCGGTTGGTGTTAAAACATGGTCTGATAAATTTAAGACATTTTGATTAAATGAGACCCCTACTTCTGCATTGCCAATTTGAGCAGACCCTGGATACTGTTTATTTGCTTTGTGCTTCCTACCCCCTCTTTGATATTTGTGCCTAAAGGGACACTTGACAAAGTTCTTTTTGGAGAAGGTGACCCTGATGCAGTCTGTGAGTCATTCTCAAGACAGGATGAAAATTCATCCGTAGATGAGCCTGTATCAGAGGTATGGTTTCTCAATATTGATTTGGGTCTCTTCCTTTTGGAAGGACGACTAGGTTGTGAATGAAATTTAACATGTTTTATTGTACTAAAAGGGTTGCTCCCCTGATAATCGGATTGGTCTCTGTTGAATTTTTTTAATTTTCTTTGATTTCAGTTGTACTTCTAAATTACTGAGGTCAGAAGCAACTTTGGTAAGATATTTAACAAAAAAGGTTCAGCCTCAAATGGTTTAACTTCATTGACCAACCCCAAAACTATATTCACCTCTTTGTCAATTACCCGTTCATAATATTTAGTTAAAGCTTTTACAACTGACATGCTGGCTTGATGTTGAATGCCAGCCCATTCATTGGAGAGTTCATCATCAATTTCACCCACCAAAGGCTGGATTCTGACTCTTAAGCCACGAGGCGTAATATCTTTGGCAATATAGGCCTTAAATAGTTTGGCATGCCAAACATTCTATCTGAGTGACCTCAGATGTTTGTGTAATTTATCAAAGCCCAAATTGCAAATAGTTTCAGGACCAAGAGTATCTTCTATATTGGTGCCCTCAGTAGCAGATCCAAGACCAAAAGCTCTTAAATCCTTACGATCTGAAGATAGACCTGAGACCAAATTTAAAAGATCCATTTGTCAGACCTGATTCACAACGCCAGAGATAAATGGGGCAAAGAAACCCAACAATTTGACAATATTAGCTAAAACCAGCTACGTCAAATATTGTTGTAAAGAGACTATAATAGCTCCAAAATCCTGTAGCTATATGGACTACGTCTCCTGTTCAGAATTGAAAAAAGCCAAAGAATCCAACAAATAGTGGTGAGCCCTCAAAATAGTAATTGACAAAAGGAAGAATAAGAGGGATGTCAAGGTACCATATAATAAAATATTAACTTGGATGTTCTTATCAAAGTGGTATGACCTCAAAGTAACTAAACAGTATATGAAACCAATTCCGTATAAAAAGAAACCATACACCGAGTAATAACAAGGGAGCACTCCAGAAGACTACAATATAAACAAGAGTAATCAAGGTACCAAATTGTTGCCTAACCTGTTAGTTAATTAACCTGTTAATAGTAAACTGTTTACGTATGTAAGTATGAATAAGTATGCACTAATCTATGTAGCGCCAGTATGACGTGTTCATAGTGTTTTTTGAAATGTAACATTACTATAAGTTTTCATATATAGTAAAGCTGGAGCTCTGCAATTGAAATTGCTATATAACACCTGATATAAGCGGTATGAGAATAGTAAACAGTTTATGTGTGCAAGTATGAACAAATATGCACTAATTATGTAGTGCCAGTATGATGCATTAACAGCGTTCTTTTGAAATGTAATATCATTATAAGTCCTTATATATAATGCTTAACGTTAGGCAACTGATATCAGGTACATGTGATTTGTAGTTTGTTTTATTAGATCTCTGACCAGAATTTATATAATAGACAGATGTTTTAATGATTTGTTTTTATGAATCATGGTCTGTATATTATTGTTAACACATTTTTGATTAACTTTAATGTATATTCTTAAAAATGGACAGATAGGGTACTAATATAGAATGTATTACCATAAAAAGCTAGTGTCCGTACCAAGTGCCACAACTATGATTGACTACTACAAGTCCTGGTCAAATATAAGAAGAGTAAAATGCATAAAGTTATAATTTGTAATGTCATGCATCTGTACTGTTATTAAATTGACCTTAATAGATGTAGTGTCAGACCCACTATGTGATATAGTATGAGGTATTTTTGTGTCTTGGATCTGTTAGTAATGAACGAAATGTCTTAATGGTTTTAAAATGTATTGATTCATTAGTTATATGGTAGCTTCTAGATACATTTGATGGAAGCACCATTGATATATTTTTGCGAAAATATTTTGATTGAACGTTTGTGTTCCAATACAGGTGCAAAAGTTATATATATTAAGGTCTATATCAGACGGAATTTGGAACTTGCCCTTTTAAATGTGGAATGATTACTGTTTTAACTAGGTAGTTAATCGTTGATTAATTACTTAATTATTGTGGCTTTTAGTATATAATCTGTAATGGCTTTATGTGATTTGTAACCTGATGAAGCGCACCTGTGTGTGCGTGAAAGCGCTCGTTCAATAAACCTGTTTTATACTTTTCATGGTGGTTCCTGGCAGTTTCTTCATCTTCGGGAACACACAGAACATAGACAGCGGTCAGTGTGACACTGAAGGTAAATCACTTGACATCTGTAACAGTTAAGACCTCCTCTGTGTATATATCAGCACAGTTGCCAAAGGAAGCGTCAGTACACTTTGAAATGTGTGCAATACTGCTGTAAGTCGGTCATACGTATCATGAGATAGCAGGTGTTTGATTCACAGTACTGTCATGTGTGTTTGCTTGTGTGTCCATATATGTCACGTATGGTGGGGAATACATCTCAATTGTTACTCACTCTCCTGTACACTGTTGTAGATATATGTACAGACTGCAATGTAGAAAGCAGGACATAGGCAGGGGTGGGGTGTGTATCTCACACATGTGAGCTATCTGTATGTGCATGACATAGGTGTATTCAATAGTGAATGCCACAGTGTGTGTGTGTGTGTGTGTGTGTGTGTGTGTGTGTGTGTGTGTGTGTGTGTGTGTGTGTGTGTGTGTGTGCGTGTGTGTGCGTGTGTGTGCGTGTGTGTGTGTGTGTGTGTGTGTGTGTGTGTGTGTGTGTGTGTATATGTATCTATGCATGGCTGTCTGGTCCCTGGAGTGAGGATGTATGTTACCATAGTGAACCGATAAGACCCCTCCCCCTCCAGGCAATGCAATCTACTATCCATGTTGATGCCCTCAATCTTAGGCCATACTGACTACCTGTACATGTGTATTCTCTGTGGCACGTCATGTAAGTGCACAGTACTTTAATGATGATTACTACATAGGCAGGGGTCCTCACCTCATCACTAGCAACTGTGTGTGTGTGTGTGTGTGTGTGTGTGTGTGTGTGTGTGTGTGTGTGTGTGTGTGTGTGTGTGTGTATGTGTGTGTGTTACAGTGTTTTTGAATCCGTGAGTGTGTGGGTGTGTTACTGTGTCTCTGAATGCATGTGTGGGAATACCTGAGTGTGTGTGTAGTTGTGTGTTCGCATCCTGTCATGGGAATGTGTATTACTGCTACCCAATGATGCATCACACTTTCAACTGGCCTCTACCCTTGCCATCAGCTAGACTGCTATGTTAATTCCCCGCCCCATGTAACTGTACCTGTGATGTCACCCAGTATGGATGTCATGTCTCTAGCCACAGTTGCTTAATACACAGCTCTCATGCTCTTAGACCAGTAGATCTGTAGACATGTTTGGAATGTCAGCCTTTCTAACTGTGATGTGGAAGCTACAAATTGCATGTTGGTATTTTCATACATACCTGTGAGTAGTCAGCATTTACATATGGGACACTAACTGCAAACACTGGCACTCACCGGCACATGCAATTAGACCTGAAGGAGGAAAGCAGAACATCATGACTAACATGCTGTTACTGTTGTTACACAAGACACATACTGTTAACAGTAAACAATGCATTCTAAACTTGTACAACATGGTATGTCTGCTGCCTGTCAACAGTACACAACAATTGTAATCTACACTTATCTTCTTAGTCTGTTCACCCTGTGCATCAGACCATATGAGCATGTCCCTGCACCGATGGTGTGGATGACAGGGATGCAGCACAGGCATCATCATATGCACAGGGTGATAATGTTTGCTAGAGGTCTAGGCTGCACCATTGGATGACATCATCTGTGTGGGTTAAGGCCTTTGATCTAATTGGCCGTGTGTGGATGTTATGCATGTGTGTGTTGCGGTGCCCTACATATGTTTCCGGTGTGTGGGTGTATGTATGCACACAGTTCTGGCATGTGTCTGGCCTACACAGGGGTATTATTGACAGCTCCAGACTGTACAGGCCAGGTTTTACAGCTCACGGTGTCTGGCCATGGCCACGTGAACTGTGCCTGCAAGGAGTTGCACGGGCACTACCAGGCAGAGGTGCAGATTGGGTACTGTCCAATGACACATGTCCACTGGAACAGTGTCCCTGTTGGGACCATCCAGGGCAATGTGCATGTGGCCTGCTGTGTCCTGGTGTGGACAGCACAGCACCAGCTGCACTGCTGTTGCTACCGTTACTATGGGAGCGGGCCTGTGAGGTAGCTCGTTCACGTAGACCTGCACCAGGTGATGTAGCTGGCCTACGTCCACATGCCTGATGCCTCACGCCTACCAGATGTTCCAGCACAGACAGCTCATGATCACGGATTGTCATGCCATGGTCAAGGATTCCAACCATGTCACCCAATCATCTATCCAAAACTTCAGCAATCTGCTGTTAAGCATTTGCCATTGTCTGGATGTTGTTGTTTAAAGAATGGATAGCAGCCCTCTGAAGCCTCTGCCCTTCTCTGTTCTGCCACTCAACACTTGCCTGTGCCCCCATTACAGCCTGAAACATGTGTCTGGTGATACCAGCTGCTGTGCTCTGTCCTGCAGGGGCATGTCGGCCAGAGGTCCTCCTATGAGCAGCACTGGCCACATGCCTGTGTGGGGCATCTCTAGTCATTTGGCTGACACAATGGTGTGAAGGCACACCTTCCATAGCCTCCACACTTTCCTGTTCCAAGATACCACACACCAACTGTCCTTCCTCTATGGCCACTGGTGATGGGATATGTGTTGGCATGAGAACTGTGTGTGTGGATTAGGGGGATATAGGTGGAATCACAACCAATGGCACAGATTTAGCCCCTGACAACCCTGCCTGTGCCACAATCATATGTTAATCATCACTGCTTGAGTCTGTGGGGACACTAACATCAGATGGACCACAGGTCGGTAACGCACCTACATCACCTGTGAGGGCAGACAAAAACTGTACATTACAATCTATACAATAGACATACACACACACACACACACACACACACACACACACACACACACACACACACACACACACACACACACACACATGCACAGAAACACACACACACACACATATGTATGGCACCCAACATGCATGTGATATGACAGAAGGCATGCAACATGCATGTGATACATCAGATGGCATGCAGCTCAAACAATAATAGTGGTAGTTATCATAAATCTCTGGGTTGTACACAACAGCATGCATGTGTCATAGCAGAAGGCATCCATATTACACAATCATAGTAGTAGTTAGCATACATCCCTGTGTTACACCATGTAGACCAGCACAGGTTAACAGTACACCTGCCTGATGTGTGGCATATGACATTGACAATCACATGTAGTATGACGTGATCTGCTGACATGTGCAATGACATGCATACATGTTTAACACAATGGTGTCCTGTCACATATACAGTGGAGTAATGGTGTCCCAATGCAGTGTTGTTTGGCCACCCTACAGATAAACTGTACATGTAGCTGATGTACATGGCCATTGCAGGGAATCATGAGGTGTCTCTATTGCTATACAGTGTGAATTACAGACACAGTGCATAGCCATGACTGTGTTCATACACAATACATATATACTGTGGAATGTGGCCCACTTTACTGAGGTGTATACACATTAAACCATGATGTGGAATGTGTGACACAGGTCACTGAAGGGCATACAGATGACACCCCTGCAGATCTGCAACCATATTGATGCTGCCTGGCAACTATGGCCACACATGGCAAACTTGTCAGTACATCATGTCCCACATGACATCTGTGTACCACGCACACACACATGAAGTGCACGGATGACAGTGATGTCTGACAGCAGCAAGGGGAATGTACTGTATCTGTGGCCTGATATGGTTGTCTGTGTATGTATGTGGATACTGTACAGGTGACTGCTGCCATGTCGTGACACACTCATGATGTTCAACACATCTTATGTGGTGGATTGATGTTACGCCTACACAAGCTGTGCACAGGCCTGTAGGATGTCTAGTGTTCCACATCTGCAATATAACCATTACACAAAGGCCATAGTTGGACCATGTGGAGCCAATGTACAAAAGGGTATACACACAAACACATCATGTCTACTGTGTGTGTTGCGTCATGTCTCTGGCCATCCTCCATAGCCATGTGTGAACATGTGTTGGCCAAATGGTTGTGATGGTTGTCTATTTCACATGTCTGTGTTTTCTCATATGACATACACCCATAGATGTCATATGCTACACTGACGACAGGGTTATGCAGTACAAAAGGTTGTATGTTTGGTATGTGGGATCTGTTTTACAGGATAGTTAGTAAGTGTTGCAGCCAGCCCACTACATGTCATGGACATGTCAGATAGCACATCACATTGTGTGACATTCATAGCAGGGGTATAATCCACACCGGTGAATCCTGTGGGCTCACCATACTCCAGCTCACTGTGTAGTACTGTTTGTATTCCCCACATGTGTAGTTCTGATCTGTAGTACATGTCCCTACAGTGAACATCACCTCCACCATTGTATGCACAGCTGTCCACACATCTGGCAATGACAGTTTGTGAGGTTTCATGTTGGTGTTTCACATAGTTTGCAAGTATTGCACATGGTTAGCCATTGTGATGAATTGCAGATGTGACCTGTATATTGTGACAGGACCATAAATTATGTGTACATGTGGTAAATGGCCACATGGCAGATAGATCTGTGCATTAACATGCCTGATAAATAATAACAGTCTCACCTGCAACCGGCTGCTGTCTTAAAGGAATGCCAGAGGTACCTAAATAGGAGTGACACAGCAGTATGATCATTATCCACACCTGTATGATAGCTACAGGGTGCAATGTGCATGTTAACACATATGCCAGTACAATAGACTATACTATGGAGTATGCACATGTGTGCATACACAGAGTAGCATACTATAGTATGCGGCATGTGTGTATACATGCCTTGCATATGATGTTACATTACATATTGTACAGTGACACGTAACTATATGGGATATAGTAGTTATATGTGCAGTAGTGACTTACCAGGCAACTCCAGGCTCAGTGGTTGAGACACCCACCTCCACGATGCCAGTTAAGGCTTGTGGATGTTGTTCTGCAGGTGTCCCCAGGTTGGCCAGTAGCTACTCAGTACATGTGAATGGGGGCTGGGTTGATGGCTCACTACCTGTTGCACCTTGTTCCCTGGCGATTGCATTTGCACACTGCTTCACCCATCTAATTAGGTCTGTAAAGTGTCTGCGCACCTGCTGGTATATGCGGTTGTGGCCACCCACATCATTAACCCTCCTGCAAAGTTCCTGCCAGAGGGCATCCCGCTGCTTTGCATCCTGTGACACATGGCTAAACTGGAGATCATAATTGTCAAGTAGGTATGGTATGAGGGCCTCATCCTCCAAGTGTGTAAAAGCTGGTAGCCTTGCAAGCGGCATACCTGGAAGACATAATGATGGCGACAGGTCACAATAACTCAGAGATGCACAGAGCTACAGCTGAACATACATGTGCATCACATTTATTATGACTAAATAGTTGTCTTTGCAAATCTACATGACACTGACACCACTGATATGTTTGTGTCACACACTTGTGACACTCAGTGGTGACTGGATATTATCACCAAATGTGTGTGTGTGTGTGTGTGTGTGTGTGTGTGTGTGTGTGTGTGTGTGTGTGTGTGTGTGTGTGTGTGTGTGTGTGTCACCTGATTACATTGCTCATACTCCATGTGGATGCTGTCTTGATGTGGGCATGTCTGTTTGCCTGTACTGGTGTTCTTACCTATCTGCACATGCCTGGATGTGTCCACATTAATGCAGTCGGCCTTGATACTGTGTATATGTCACATATAAACACTTACACTGCCTTAATGGACATGCATAGCTGCCTATTTTGAGCATTTTCTGGCTTGTTAAACTTGATTTCTGCATTAGTAACTGTATTTAGAGCACAACCTAGAGCTGTTTACTGAATTTCCTGTTTGCACTTATTTTTAAAATCGTTTTTTTCTCAAAACTTGCATTTTATCTGTCTTTGGCCTAGCACTCTTGTGTGGGGTCATTTACTGCACTGTTATAACTTGTTGATACTTGTGAACCTCTGCTATCTCTGAAAAAAAAAAAAAAAAAATCTTGCTTTTTTCCACTTTTCTGAGATTTAAAAAAGTTCAGTTACATGCTTGCTGTTCTTGAACTGTTTGTAAGTTTCTTGGAGGCCATTTTTTGCTTGGGCTAAAGGGAAGTCTCTCTGTTGATCAGTGGCAGTGAAAAACATTGAGCAGCCTGCCTGCCCCTGTGGGAGTGGTTACTGACTTTAAACTGTAGTTTTATTGGCCATTTTGGGTCAATTCCAAACTCCTTCATCTTCCTCTCTTAAAACCTGGTTGCCTCATGGTTTTGGCATCTTTTCAGGCTTGTTGGCTGTTGGTGAAGCACCCACCAAGAGGAGAAAATGCTGAGAGAAGAAAGGAGCCACTTTTGAGATTTTAAGTATTTTTCCTCTGTTTATTTGCTAAGTTTTTCTGCATAGCCGCCTATTTTGATCATTTTCTGGCTTGTTAAACTTGATTTATGCATTAGTAACTGTATTTAGAGCACAGCCTAGAGCTGTTTACTGAATTTCCTGTTTGCACTTATTTTTAAAATTGTTTTTTTCTCAAAACTTGCATTTTATCTGTCTTTGGCCTAGCACCCTTGTGTGGGGTCATTTACTGCACTGTTATAACTTGTTGATACTTGTGAACCTCTGCTATCTCTGAAAAAAACAAAAAAAAACAAAAAAAATCTTGCTGTTTTCCCACTTTTCTGAGATTTAAAAAAGTTCAGTTACAGGCTTGCTGTTCTTGAACTGTTTGCAAGTTTCTTGGAGGCCATTTTTTGCTTGGGCTAAAAGGAAGTCTCTCTGTTGATCAGTGGCAGTGAAAAACATTGAGCAGCCTGCCTGCCCCTGTGGGAGTGGTTACTGACTTGAAACTGTAGTTTTATTGGCCATTTTGGGTCAATTCCAAACTCCTTCATCTTCCTCTCTTAAAACCCTCTTTTGAGCAGTTTTACGCATTTTTCTGCATAGTGCAACAGCGGGCAGCGCCGCCTAATTGGGTTTAAACTATTCCTAGCTCCACAAAGTCTGCTCTTTACTTTTTCCCTTAGAACAGCTCTATCTCTCAATTTAAACACCATATTCTCATTCTAAGGCCCTTCACTGGTCCAATTAAGTAATCCTACAAGTTAGCACTATTAAACCATAAGCACTACTTACTCTTATACTCTCTACGATTACCCTGTCCTTTATTGGTCCGTCTTAAATTCAGTTTCCCTATATTACTCTAGCATGTCCAAAGGTCAGTCAGTGGTTTCCTCTCCAGTCCAGCTGGTGAATCTGGGAATTTTGAGGCAATGTTACAACTGTCTCATGTACACGGACAACCCTCTCCTCCTCCAAACAGGTTCAAATATATGTGAGAGATGCAACTATTTAGCCCAACTGGAGGCTGAGCTCTCTCATCTCAAAACTGGTGTAACCAGTCAGGAGGAGAAGGTAACCTCACACAACACAATTCCAGTATCACATAGTCCCACCACATCAGCGAACCAAACAAATAAATACACAAAAACATACTCGGAGGCTCTAAATAAAAATCTACCTAAGTAACAGAGACCTCCAAAGCAGACATCCAAGCAAACGCTACCTCAAAACAAAACACGCACAACACATAGCCCACAAAGTCAGTGTGCCAAGCAGCCACAGCCCTTAAGGCTGAATAACACACCTGATACTCTTGTAATAGGTGACTCTATTGTCAGACACACTGACGTCCCGCTCACCGGGCTGAATAAAGAGAAGGTCACGGTGAGCTACCTGTTGGGTGCTAGGATCCCCCACATAACGCAAGCACTCAGGTCACTCCAAAGCAAATACAAATATGACTCAGTTATTGTACATGCTGGTGTGAATGACCTGAGATGTACCTCCCTGGACTACATGAAAAGAGACATAGAGGAGCTCTCTGATCATGTAGCCCAGGCTGGTATGACCCTGACCTTGAGCAGCATCTTACCCTCACCTAGAATGATGCCACAGTACAAAGACAAAATGATCGATTTTAACAATTGGCTAAAATTTTGGTGTCATTCAAAGGGGATCCAGTGTCTGTCAGCCTGGGATGACATGCTCGACAAGCCATGTTGCTTCGCTAAGGACGGCTTGCACCTGTCACCACTGGGCTTTCGGATATTGGCAAAGGCTCTTGCCACCCCCATAGTGCCTTTTTTAGGCAAGGCTCAAAAGTCAAATCCACCCCCATAGACAGCACAAGGAACAAGAAACTAAGGGTAATGCTGCTTAACGCCAGAAGTCTTAACCTCAAGATGCACGCACTCGAAGCTCTCCTCAGTTTGGACAACATCGATATCTGTGCAGTGACAGAAACCTCGTTCAAGGCTCCAGAGAGCACCCCAGCACTACCAGGCTATACCTCATAGCATGCTTTTTGGCCCCAAAACCCGGACCGAACCACAAAAGGTGGGGGAGTTTCCATATTTATCAAGGATATCCACACTTCCAGGTTAGTGGCATTGCACGAAGTATCGGAGACCATCCATGTGCAACTAACAGTGGGCAAGACTGCTTTTCAGTTTATAGCATCCTACAGACCACCCTCTCAAAGTCAGGAATCTTACTCGGCTTTCCTGAAAACATTGGAGAACATGAAGATCTCTCCGAACACCATTATATTGGGCGACTTCAACTACCCAAACATTGACTGGGAGCACTACTCAAGCCCCAGCACCTTAGCCCAAAGGTTCCTGGAAATTATAAACTCAAATGCTATGGAACAACTAGTCACCACTCCCACAAGAGGGGACAACATACTAGACCTGATCATTACCAACATGGGGACTCTATGCTCCACACCAGAAGTATATCCCTCATTGGTAAGATCAGACCATAAATTAATTTCACTGGATGTCCACATCCCGACCCTACCCCCAGCCCAGAAAACCACAGTGAAAAACTTCTCAAAAGCGAACTTCTCACTTCTCAAAACTGAAGTGGAATCCTTCAAGGCCCCAGGGCCAGTGGAAACTACGGCCCAAATGGCAGAATCCTATATAAATGCATTCTACGGACATCTCCAGGAATGCATTGATCATGCTATCCCAAACAAAACCAAGACCCAATCATCCAAAGGCAGGGGTCCAGTCTGGTGGACCCCTGCCATAAATAAACTGTACAACAGAAGGAGGAAGCTACTACATGATACAGCAAAATCCCTAATAGGGAAGGCATCTCTGATCAGTACTAGAAAAAAATTACGATCCCTCATAAAATCCTCCAAGGCCAGCTTCGAGAGAAAAATTGCACAGGACACCAAAGACAATCATAAGGCTTTTTTCAGTTATGTTAGGAACCTGAGATGCAACTCCCAGACTTGTTCTGAGTTGATTCTAAATGACAAAAAATACACTGAACCCACAGACATTGCCAATATCCTGGCAGACAGGTTCAGTGCAAACTTCTCCACCCCCCCCACAAAAGAGCAAGTATCTATCTTGGCAGAGGGCTGCCTCCCAAACATCTCAGATGCTCAGGTGAAGGCTGCCCTCTCCAAAGCAAAAAACACTGCTTCCATGGGACCAGATGGCATCCCAGGTTGTGTCCTACATGAACTCCAAGAGGAACTAATCCCTCAAATAAAACAGCTATACAATCTCAGCCTCACTACAGGATATGTGCCCCCAGAATGGCGTACAGCAACAGTGGTCCCACTCCACAAAGGTGGAGCCTCTACGGACCCTGGAAACTATCGCCCCATAAGCCTGACTAGCTTAGTCTGCAAGGCTATGGAGAGGATCATCATGGAGCTCATAAACAAAGAGATTGGGGGCCTACAGACACTAGATCCTACCCAGTTCAGCTTTGTCAAGGGCAGATCCTGCCTTTTGAACCTGGTTGACTTCTTCGAAACAGTCACCAAAGCCATAGATGAAGGGAAGGTAGTCCACACAGCCTATCTGGACCTTGCAAAGGCATTTGACACAATACCCCCACTCGGGCATCATAGATAAGCTATCCAGCTTAAATATAAACCCCTATATCACAAGATGGGTTGCAAACTGGCTCAAAGACAGAACCCACAGAGTGAGAGTTGCTGGAGCCATGTCAGACTTGAAACCGGTCACAAGTGGCATCCCACAGGGTTCTGTCCTGGGACCACTCTTGTTCGGTATATACTTTTCCAAGGTGCAGGCAAACGTTGGAGGACTATGGCTCACCAAGTTCGCAGACGACTGCAAACTGGGCACCATAATCGACTCACTAGCTGACACAAACATCCTTCAAAAAGGTCTCACAGAGACAGATAACTGGTGCCATGGTTTAAAGCTAAATACCAAAAAATGTATAGTCATACCCTTTGGCAAAAACAATGTGCCCACAAATTACCACATAGGCGGAAACCCATTAAGTACAGAGAAAGTTATTAGGGACCTGGGGACCCAAGTTGATAGCAATCTCTCCTTTGAAAACCACATTGCCTAAGTGGTTCGAAATACCTTCTACATAGCCCACTTCATCACAAAGGTTTCACATCTAGATCAAGAGAAGTAATCGTGCCCCTTTATTCATCCCTCATCAGGCCCATCATAGAATACAATGCCCCTTTTGGGATGTACCTTACCCGACACCTGCAGCAATTAGAAAGACCCCAAAAGTATCTCACCAAGAGGATCAAGGGTCTCAAACAGATGCCATATGCTGCTCGGTTAAAAAAACTCCAGCTCTACTCAGTTGCATACCGCCTACTTCGAGGCGATCTATGCCTGACATACAAAGCTATGTCAAATCCAGAATTAATGGACATGCTCCACTTCAGTAAATCTAAATCCCTTAGAGCCACACGCTCGAGGGACTTGAACCTCAGCACAGAAATAAATAGAACTTGCTGGAGGGACAGGTTCATAACCCAGAGGCTCCCTTCGCTCTGGAATAGAATTCCAGTTCATGTGAGGCAGAGCACCTCACTGAATCTCTTCAAGAAGAATCTCAATAGGTGGATGGGAGATCATAGGTTTGTCCCAGGGATTACTCCCGTGTCACTATTAGACAGAGGCACAGTAAACTAAACCTTAAAAAGGGCACAGTATACTCAAATCAAGGGGTGGCGTAAGCCATAGAGAATCGGGATAGGCTTATAATTGCCCCAGGGCAGAAAGCCTAGTATGAACCTATGAACTTATGAACCTATGACCTGTGACCCTGCAGACATGCTCATAGAAGGTTTTACATGTATGTGTTTTGCCATATACATCTACGCGGCACTGTACAGCAGTTCAACATCCTGCCATGTATCGCCTGTGTTGCATATGTGATACACATGGGACACTGGCTAGCCTGATAGTATTTGCAGGGATGGTTATCAATTATAGCATGTATGGATAAAGTCAACTAGTAGGCTATATGCCCTGGGCCATGTATGAGCCTAGGATGTAAGGTTACCTAGCTGTAGCTGACAGGTGGGTTTCTGGGGCCAGGTGAAGCAGTGCTACATAACTGATCCACAGGGTTAATGATACATTTACCATGCGTTCATCACATCATGTCTGAAAGAGGGGCAATGTTCAGCTTTACTGGACAGGGATGCATAGTATGTCAGGAGTATGTAAAGTGTATGGCACAACTATCTGTCTAACATGTGGTGATCCTTGTACTAGGAAGGTGGATGTCCATGAAGTATGTATTTGAGATCAGGATATGTAAATGTAGAATGTCCAACATCACTGGGTTGGACATGGCTTTATTCAGGGTAGGCATCATGCTACATAGTGAAGATGAGGATTGGGAAGGCTTGTTTCAGCCATCCGAACATGGCCAATACTGCTTAAAGGTAATATGTGATCTGATATAGATCAATTGAGTGATGAGTATGGCTGAAAAATTATCTCTATATTCATGGATGGCACCCTGTCATGATTAGGATTGCCACTTAGGACTACCTGATAGTTGTAGTGATGTCACTATCTCAGGAAAGACAACTGCCCAGCTGCATCCCTTACACACAGTGCCCATTATGTTGACTGCTGCCTAGGTGGTAGTTCCTGGGTACAGGGTTATTAACATAGTGGTGACAAGGCAATATGCAGCTGTCAGATTGTGGCCATATGTCTCCCACTTCACCCACAAAGCCCCTTCTGTATGTTGTCCACAACAGTCTGAGTCAGCTATTGCTCCTAGGTCATAGTCAATCAAATACTTAAATAGGCAGATGCCTTCCATTATTCTGTGTGGTATAGTCTACAATGAGGGGGAGTACAATGAATTAACCCTGTTTTATTGTAGTTGGCACTGGTGTGATATGCATGTATTATTCAGACACCTTCTGTAGTGTTGGTTCTGCCAGTAGTCCACTTTCAGAACACTCCTATGACATACAAATGTACATCTAGTATACTGAATGTAGGTTGAACACAGTATGGGTGATGATGTCCTATGACCTGTCAAGGTTATGATATGCAGGTGAAATCAACCTTACTCTCATCTACATCTGTACTGCTGACATCAAATAAGTTGATTAAGGTTCATGGCCTTTCGGACCATACTCAGCAGGGTAGTAGTGCAGTACCTCCCATTATCAGTGGTGTCTCCCCTTTGCAGGTTGTGATAACTGTTGGTGTGCACCATTCAGTGTGTCCACAGACTGACATGAAGCTATGTTTTACATGATGTGTATGTGGAGAGCAAACTGTTTTGCCATATGTGTATGCTACAATTAGGATGTGGACAGGACCCATGCAGCCTGAGTGCAGCTTGTACCTGCATAGTTGGGGTTACAGGGGCTCTGTAGTGTACATGGATATGTGATTGTGTACCTGTTGGGGGGTGGACAGTGTGTTTATGTTATCCAATACCCATTCTGGATTTCTTATTCATGCTCAGCACTTGTTCAGAACATGTAAGCACTACATGAGCTACTAATTACTATAGTACTCAATCGTCCTCATTACTTACAGGTAAACAGTGTTTGTACATACTTTTCTCGCTTGCTTAGAGTAAAACAGCTCTTGTACTTACTTTCCTCACTTATCTAGAGGAAAATAGTTATATATTCAGGCATGTCCAAGGGTCAGCTCCCAGTGTTCTCTCCTGACTATCTGATGAATATGGGCATGTAGAAATTGCCTCATGTACACAGACAACCCTCTCCTCCTACCACCCAACACTACAACATGTGAAAGATGCACTTATCTATCCAAACTGGAGGTAAAGCTCTCTCCAACCAAGACTGAACTTGACAGTCATGTGGAAAAGTTAAACATTTGCACCACACAACACTCATCACATAGTATCACTTAATCCCCACCACCAACGTCCACACATAGTAACACAAAAACATTTGCAGAGCCTCTCAATAATAATCTGTCTAGGCAACAGAGACCTCCAAAGCAGAAACGCAAGCAGCCTCCATCCCCTAACACAACAGCAATGACTTATAGCCCACAGACTCAGTGTGCCACTCAACCACAACCAATAAGGCAAAACAATGTACCCAACACACTAGTCATAGGTGACTCTATAGTCAGCCACACTGATGTCCCATTCATCAGGCTAAACAAAAAGATGGTTACTGTCAATTGCCTGTCAGGTACCAGGATCTGCCACATAACCCACTCACTCAAGTCATTCCACAACAAGTACAATATGACTCTGTCATTGTCCATGTTAGTGTGAATGACCTGAGATGTACCTCCCTGGACTACATGTAAAGAGACATAGAAGAGCTCTCTGATCTTGTAGCCCAGGCAGGTATGACCCTAGCCCTAAGTAGCATTCTGCCTTCGCCCAGAATGATACCGGAGTACAAGGGCAAAATGATTTACTTCAACAATTGGCTATGCTTCTGGTGTCATTCTAAGGGTATCCAGTATCTGTCTGCTTGGGGTGACATGGTCGATAGACCATGATGCCTTGCCACAGATGGCTTGCACCTATTGTCCCTGGGATTCTGGATACTGGCTAAAGCTCTTGCTGCCCCTATAGTGCCTTTTTAGGCAAGGTTCAAATAACATATTCACCACCATAACAGGAACAGGCAAGCAAAAACTGAGGGTAATGCTGCTCAATGCTTGAAGTCCTAATCTCAAAATGCAGTCACTCGAGGCACTCCTTGTAATGGACCACTTCAATATCTGTGCAGTGACTGGGAAATGGTTCAAGGCTCCAGAGAGCACCCCTGCACTACCAGGCTATTACTCATACCACCCTTTTCAGCCATGTAACCTGGACCAGAACACCCAAGGCAGAGGTGTGCCATATTTATTAAGGATATCTACACCTCCAGGCTAGTTGCTTAGCAAAATGCATCCGAGGTTATCCAAGTGCAACTAACTCTGGGCAAAACTGCAATCCAAATTGTAGCTTGCTACAGATTCCCCCACCATACCCCATGATTAACAGTCCTGTCTTCTTGATGTACTGGAAATTACGGTTCAACCAAACACTCTACTAATGTGCGACTGACACTACCCTACCATTAACTGGGATAGCTACTCATGTACCAACTCATTAGCCCAATGCTTTCTGGAATTCATAAACTCCAATGGCCTGGATCAACTTATCTACACCTCCACCAGGGGCAACAATATCCTAGACCTAGTCATTACCAACATGTGTGACTGGTGTTCATAGGTAGATACTAGGCTATCTGCCCTAGGGCATTTATAAGCCTAGCCAGAGTGTATTTGGCTTCCGCCTCCCTATTAGATTAGCCTACTGTGCCTCTGTAAAGTAGGTCACAGAAGGTACCCTTTTAAGATTAGTTTACTGTGCCTCTGTCTAGCAGGGACACAGAAGAGATCCCAGGAGTGAATTTGCGATTTCCCATCCACGCGTCCAGATTTCGCTTGAAGAGGGTCAGCGAGGAGCTATGTCTAAAATGAATTGGGATTCTATTCCAGAGTGAGGGGAGCCTCTTGGAAATAAATCTGTCCCTCCAGCATGTCCTATTTATTTTTGTGTTGAGGTTTACGTCCCTGGAGCGTGTAGCTCTAAGGGACATGGATTTTTTGAGGTGGAGCATGTCCATTAATTCTGGGTTTGACACGGCTTTGTACGTCAGGAATAGATCGCCACTGAGTAGGTGGTAAGCAACTGAGTAGAGCTGGAGTTTCTTTAGTCGAGCTGCATAGGACATCTGTTTGTAGCCCATGATCCTCTTGGTGAGGTACTTTTGGGGTCTCTCCAGTTGCTGCAGGTGTCGGGTAAGGTACATCCCAAAAGGGGCATTGTATTCAATTATGGGCCTGATGAGTGATGAGTAGAGGGGCACAATGACCTCTCTTGATCTAGATGCTAACCCTTTCGTGATAAGGTGGGCTATATAGAAGGTCTTTCTAACCACTTTGGCAACGTGATTATCAAAGGAGAGATTACTATCTATGTTGGTCCCCAAATCTCCAATTACTTCTTCTGTACTTAATGGATTACCACCCATGTGGTAATTTGTGGGCACCTTGTTTTTCCCAAAGGGGATGACTATGCACTTTTTAGCATTTAGCTTGAGGCCGTGGCTCTGGCACCAAGCATCCATCTCTGTGAGACCCTTTTGGAGGATGCTTGTGTCAGCTGGAGATTCGATTATGGCCCCTTGTTTGCAGTCATCTGCAAACTTTGTCAGCCATAATCCTACCCTGTTAGCCTGAACCTCAGAGAAGTATATACTGAACAAGAGAGGTCCCAGAACTGAGCCCTGTGGGACACCTCTTGTAACTGGTTTGGATTCGGACATGGCACCTGCGCTTCTGACCATGTGGGTTCTATCTCTGAGCCAGTTTGCAACCCATCTTGTGATATAGGGGTTGATATTTAAGCTGGTAAGCTTATTTATGATGCCCGAGTGGGGTATTGTGTTGAAGGCTTTTGCAAGGTCCAGGTAGGCTGTGTGGACTACCTTGCCCTCATCTATGGCTTTGGTAGCTGTTTCAAAGAAATCAACTAGGTTTAAGAGGCAAGATCTGCCCTTAACAAATCCAAATTGGGTAGGGTCCAGTGTCTGGAGGCTCCCAATATCTTTGTTTATGAGTTCCATGATAATACGCTCCATAGCTTTACAGACCAGACTAGTCAGGCTTATGTGGCGAAAGTTTCTGGGGTCCGTTGTGGCACCACCTTTGCGGAGTGGGACCACTGTAACTGTACGCCATTCTTTGGGTACATATCCTGTAGTAAGGCTAAGTTTGAACAGTGACTTAATGTGAGGGTTCAGTTCTTCTTGGAGCTTGTGTAAGACACAGCCTGGAACACCGTCCGGTCCCATAGATACTGTGTTTTTTGCTTTGGAGAGGGCAGCTTTCACCTGTGCATCTGTGATGTCAGGGAGGTTACATTCAGTTGGGATAGGCATTTGCCCCTTTGGGGGGGGAGGGGGGAGAAGTTTGTGCTGAATCTGTCTGCCAGGATGTTGGCTATGTCTGTAGGTTTGGTATATTTTGTACCGTTATACAACAATTCAGAGCATATCTGGGATTTTCCGCCCATGTTCCGGACATAACTAAAGAAGGCCTTGTGATTATCTTTAGTGTCTAGTGCAATTTTTCTTTTGAAACTGGCCTTTGATGATTTTATGAGGGATTGAAGTTTCTTGCTAATACTGATCAGAGATGGCTTCCCTTTTTGGGATTTTGCTCTGTCATGTAGTAGCTTCCTCCTTCTGTTGTATAGCTTATTTATGGCCGGGGTCCACCAGACCGGTCTCCTGTTTTGGAGGAGTGAGTCGGTTTTATTTGGCATAGCACAATCCATGCATTCCTGCAGGTGCTCATAGAATGCATTTGTAAAGGATTCTGCGGATTGGGCTGTATTATCATCTGGACCAGGGGCTTTGAAGGATTCCACCTCAGTCTTGAGAAGTGCAAAGCTGACTTTTGAGAAATTCTTTACAGTGATTTCCTTGGCTGGGGGTGGGGACGGGATATGGATGTCCAGGGAAATTTGTTTATGGCCTGATCTTAACAATGAGGGGTTTACCTCTGGTGTGGAACATAGAGTCCCCATGTTGATGATGACCAAGTCCAATATGTTGTTCCCTCTTGTGGGAGTGGTGACCAGTTGTTCCATTGTGTTAGAGTTTATAAATTCAAGGAACCATTGGGCGAGGGTGTTTGAGCTTGAGTAGTTTTCCCAGTCAATGTTTGGGTAGTTGAGGTCACCCAATAACATAGTGTTTGGAGAGACCTTCATATTCTCCAGTGTTCTCAGGAATGCCAATTGGGGTTCCTTTAATAGGGAGGGTGTTCCACACCTGGGGTCAACTCCTCGTTGGTCAGATCAGACCATACGCTAATCACCCTTGATATCCACATCCCGCCACCACCCCCATTATGGAAACCACAGTAAAATATTTCTACAAAGCCAACTTCAGGCTTCTTAAGACAGAAGTGGTAAATGTCATGACACCCAGGCAGGTGGACAACACAGTTACAACTGCTGAATCCTACACAAATGTACTTTATAAGCAAGTACACCAACCAACACTGAAGGAGAAGAAGAGCCAATAAATATCCAGTAATAATCCAGTAAAGATCCAGAAGGCACAAAAGCTCGTGAAACACAGGTTTATTGTAGTAAACGCAAGTAAAACACCTTGATGTTCGTTTTCGTTACCTGAGTAACTTCATCAGACAAATTAATCAATAAGTTCATCTCTTTAAATACAGGCATCCATTACCTTATTAATTAAGTAATTAAAACTTAAAGAAAACCTTTTGAGTTTTCTATTAACACTATAAAACCATACATAAAAACAGTTTATATTCTGTTGTAATTTAAAAATAAACAATGTATGGATTTCTAAAAATACAAGTATATCAAAAAAATTTTTTATTTAAAAACTGAAATACTCCATATAACCTCACTACCTAAATTGAAATAGCTTTCAATTTTAGTATGGGTTTGATGGATATATAATCATTAAGTCCAGGTTCCTTACTTGCCTCCAGATTAATTTGCCAGTATGTCTCCCTCTGTTCTAAAATGGTCTGCCATGGTCCGCCCCTAGAGTCCAGCTGGACACTATCCAAAACAAAAAACAGGAATTTTGCTTTAGAACATGTGTGTGTATGTTTGAACAAGGCATTAGTAGTGTTCCCTTTTTGTATGTCATAATTATGCTCGTATATTCTACGTTTCAAGGACCGCTCCGTCTTGCCCACATAGTATGCCGGGCATAGGGTGCACTTGGCCAAATACACAACCCTTTGGCTATTACAATTGTAAAATCCTTTGGCTCTAATAGTCATGTTTTTAGCCGCCAAGAATACTTCCTCTGAGTGTGCAATATACGAGCATTGGGCACAAGATCCGCATTTGTAGGTGCCCTTTCTTGATCTAAAAGAATGTTGTTGAAAGGGCCCCTTTTCTAGTATGTTCTTAATACTATTGCCCTTACGGAAAACTGCCTTCATTTCCTTGCCTTGCAAATTACCCAAATCGTAAATCTCAGTAAAGGTTTCCCATTCTCTTCTAATTATATCTCTTATTTTACTGGAATTGGCACTATATTGTGTAATGAAGGCTTTAGTGTATTCCGACTGGGGTATCTGTGGAGTCTGGGTTTCCTCGCCATATGTTAATCCCAGAATTGGTCTAAATCTGCCTGTTCTTTCTTTTTTAACCTGTTCATAAATATTGTATATCATGTCCCTAGGATACCCCCTGTCCTGAAATAAAGTACTGAGATTCTCACACTCCTTCAAAAACTCCTCTTCATTAGATGTCATTCTGGAGATTCTAACAAACTGGCCCTTGACGATCCCCCTCTTTTGATATACTGGATGTGAACTGTCGTAATGTATATAACTGTTGGAGAACGTCGGCTTTCTATATACTGAAGATTCAAATTGGTGGTCACTGTTGATACTGAGCATGACATCCAGATATTCCACCCTTTCCGTGGTAACTTGATATGTAAATGTAAGAAAGTTGGTAGTACCAGTTAGATACTCCATGAAGTCTGTAAGGAGGCTGTCAGTTCCTGTCCAGAAAATACAAATATCATCTAGGAACCTATAGTATGCAACCCAATGTTTGCTAAAGGGGCTATTGAACACGTACTTATTTTCCCAAATGGACAAAATTATGTCCGCATATGTCGGGGCACAATTGGCCCCCATGGCCACCCCGGAGATCTGTTTATAAAATTCCCCTGAAAAATAAATGAAATTGTTATACAAAACCAGTTCCATAAGCTGCAGAATGACAAAATTGTCATTGTTGTTAGATAATGGATTGGATGCAAGTGCTTCCTCTAACCATGATAATCCGGTGACATGTGGAATGACAGAAAAAAGATCCACTATATCAATGGTCAAAAACTTGAGGTTAGGACTCCAAAGTTCAGGGGTAATCTGCCTTAAAAATTCCCATGAGTCTTTCAGCATGTGAGTAGATTTGGGCCATAGCCTTTTCAGTTTATAATCCAAATATTTGGAAAGCGGGGACATTTTAGATCCTTGTGCTGCTACTATCGGCCTCATGGGTGGATCCTGTGTATTCTTGTGTACTTTGGGTACACCGAATATAGAGGGCACCCTAGGTTGAGGATTGTCCAGAAAAACATAGGTACCATAATCAATAGCTTCCTGGTCCAGTAAATCTTTAATAACCAAGTCAATTCTCTGGTATGCTATATGAATTTCATTTAAGGAAACAGGACTGTACCTAGCCTCATTTTTTAAAATGGTATTCATTTTGCCTTCATAAATAAGCTGGTCCATAATCACTGTTCCTCCCCCTTTATCAGGTTCCATTACTCTGATGTTGGTGTTTTGTTGCAAAGCATATAACAATTGTTGTTCAGGGGTGGTCAAATTAGAAGTATACCTACCCCTTTCACAATGACTCCTGATTTGTTGTTCTATCCTGTACTCTAGATTTTTTAATTGTGGATGCAAAGGGGGATTATATAGACTGCTTCTATGTAATTCAGCACTCGAATGGACCTCCCCTTGACCCAGAAGATGCTCCAAATTCAGTTTCCTGATAAAAATCTTGGTATCAATGATAACCTGAGTCATAACACTACTCCTTTTAGGTACATATTTAAAACCTTTTGTAAAGAGTGTAAAATAGGTATCATTGATATTTAATGAACTGTAGTTATAAATAGTATATCCCCCCTGTTGACAAATGGGGTCCGCATGGTTACTATCATCTAAGCCAAGTTCGATGTTGCTTATTCCCAAAACTGAACCTGCCCGGGATGTGGATGCCCGTTGTTCCTCATCTTCTCTCTGTGCTGATAACCCTGAGGGGAAAAAGACTGTTCATAATGTGTTTTGCGTTGGTTTCTAATTCTTTCAGATCTCCTAGGGAGCGGTTCTGGTCCCTGCATCTGACCTACCTCTTGTTCATTATTATAAGATGTATCCCCTGTATGCTGCACTGGCCGTGTAGTATTGTTTCTTCTGTCAATACTGGAATAAGGTATAGGGTAAGGACATCCTTCCTCATATTCCCTCATGTCCCTTTGTAACTTCTTATGTTTTCTCTGTAATATCACAGCACATTTATTATCAACATCCTTCCTAATTTGATGATACTTTTTGTTTTCTGATTCAACCTGAAATAACAAATCTGTAGTAACAACATTGTTGTACTTGTTTATATCCTGATCTAAAGTAACAATCTCAGATTCATTTCTCTTTATAATAGCTCGTATAATGTCTAATCCGCACTTGTCAAAAGCGGAAATTAAATCAGAATGAAAGTCACTACCAGTGATGACATTGCTGGGATATTTACACACACGTAAGCCCTTCGGCACAATGTTTTTGTTCAGACACTCATTGAGGTACATGTTATCCAGTTTCAAACTGCGGTATCTGTACAATGATGTCTCTAATGCAGCCATGGATTCCCGAAAGCATAACCTGTCGTCAGCCCTGGTGTTCGCCTGTCCCGGTTGCTGAAAAGTGGGAATGTCCTGGTACCATTCCTGAAATGTAGAAGGTAACATATAATCTTGTCCTACTACTCCGTCGGAACGCTGTTGACTCTCGCTCCCTTCCTGTAGAATGAGCGGAGTATTTTGAAAATCCGTTGCTGTATTAGAGCGCCCTCTGCCGTTGGAAGATGGCATAGCGGAACTCAAACGGTGGTTAGAATGGCTCGCTGACTGCCCGTTAACATTGTTAATAGCATGGCAAGGTTGAGGAAGCAACTGTTGAATACCTTGCCCTAAAGGTAATAAAAGGTCCAAAAGTTGACTCAGCTGCCCGGTCAACTTACGAATTTCCCCAACTTCTGTTCGAAGACTGGGTTCCTGGATATCGGCCGATGCACACTCCCCCAAAGCTTCCATAACAAAACTAATCCAAAAAAAAAACAGAAGCAAGTGCTGGAAATAAAACCAAGTACACCAACCAACACCGGAGGGAGAAGAAGAGCCAATAAATATCCAGTAATAATCCAGTAAAGATCCAGAAGGCACAAAAGCTCGTGAAACACAGGTTTATTGTAGTAAACGCAAGTAAAACACCTTGATGTTCATTTTCGTTACCTCAGTAACTTCATCAGACAAATTAATCAATAAGTTCATCTCTTTAAATACAGGCATCCATTACCTTATTAATTAAGTAATTAAAACTTAAAGAAAACCTTTTGAGTTTTCTATTAACACTATAAAACCATACATAAAAACAGTTTATATTCTGTTGTAATTTAAAAATAAACAATGTATGGATTTCTAAAAATACAAGTATATCAAAAAAAATTTTTATTTAAAAACTGAAATACTCCATATAACCTCACTACCTAAATTGAAATAGCTTTCAATTTTAGTATGGGTTTGATGGATATATAATCATTAAGTCCAGGTTCCTTACTTGCCTCCAGATTAATTTGCCAGTATGTCTCCCTCTGTTCTAAAATGGTCTGCCATGGTCCGCCCCTAGAGTCCAGCTGGACACTATCCAAAACAAAAAACAGGAATTTTGCTTTAGAACATGTGTGTGTATGTTTGAACAAGGCATTAGTAGTGTTCCCTTTTTGTATGTCATAATTATGCTCGTATATTCTACGTTTCAAGGACCGCTCCGTCTTGCCCACATAGTATGCAGGGCATAGGGTGCACTTGGCCAAATACACAACCCATTGGCTATTACAATTGTAAAATCCTTTGGCTCTAATAGTCATGTTTTTAGCCGCCAAGAATACTTCCTCTGAGTGTGCAATATACGAGCATTGGGCACAAGATCCGCATTTGTAGGTGCCCTTTCTTGATCTAAAAGAATGTTGTTGAAAGGGCCCCTTTTCTAGTATGTTCTTAATACTATTGCCCTTACGGAAAACTGCCTTCATTTCCTTGCCTTGCAAATTACCCAAATCGGTAATCTCAGTAAAGGTTTCCCATTCTCTTCTAATTATATCTCTTATTTTACTGGAATTGGCACTATATTGTGTAATGAAGGCTTTAGTGTATTCCGACTGGGGTATCTGTGGAGTCTGGGTTTCCTCGCCATATGTTAATCCCAGAATTGGTCTAAATCTGCCTGTTCTTTCTTTTTTAACCTGTTCATAAATATTATATATCATGTCCCTAGGATACCCCCTGTCCTGAAATAAAGTACTGAGATTCTCACACTCCTTCAAAAACTCCTCTTCATTAGATGTCATTCTGGAGATTCTAACAAACTGGCCCTTGACGATCCCCCTCTTTTGATATACTGGATGTGAACTGTCGTAATGTATATAACTGTTGGAGAACGTCGGCTTTCTATATACTGAAGATTCAAATTGGTGGTCACTGTTGATACTGAGCATGACATCCAGATATTCCACCCTTTCCGTGGTAACTTGATATGTAAAAGTAAGAAAGTTGGTAGTACCAGTTAGATACTCCATGAAGTCTGTAAGGAGGCTGTCAGTTCCTGTCCAGAAAATACAAATATCATCTAGGAACCTATAGTATGCAACCCAATGTTTGCTAAAGGGGCTATTGAACACGTACTTATTTTCCCAAATGGACAAAATTATGTCCGCATATGTCGGGGCACAATTGGCTCCCATGGCCACCCCGGAGATCTGTTTATAAAATTCCCCTGAAAAATAAATGAAATTGTTATACAAAACCAGTTCCATAAGCTGCAGAATGACAAAATTGTCATTGTTGTTAGATAATGGATTGGATGCAAGTGCTTCCTCTAACCATGATAATCCGGTGACGTGGAATGACAGAAAAAAGATCCACTATATCAATGGTCAAAAACTTGAGGTTAGGACTCCAAAGTTCAGGGGTAATCTGCCTTAAAAATTCCCATGAGTCTTTCAGCATGTGAGTAGATTTGGGCCATAGCCTTTTCAGTTTATAATCCAAATATTTGGAAAGCGGGGAAATTTTAGATCCTTGTGCTGCTACTATCGGCCTCATGGGTGGATCCTGTGTATTCTTGTGTACTTTGGGTACACCGAATATAGAGGGCACCCTAGGTTGAGGATTGTCCAGAAAAACATAGGTACCATAATCAATAGCTTCCTGGTCCAGTAAATCTTTAATAACCAAGTCAATTCTCTGGTATGCTATATGAATTTCATTTAAGGAAACAGGACTGTACCTAGCCTCATTTTTTAAATGGTATTAATTTTGCCTTCATAAATAAGCTGGTCCATAATCACTGTTCCTCCCCCTTTATCAGGTTCCATTACTCTGATGTTGGTGTTTTGTTGCAAAGCATATAACAATTGTTGTTCAGGGGTGGTCAAATTAGAAGTATACCTACCCCTTTCACAATGACTCCTGATTTGTTGTTCTATCCTGTACTCTAGATTTTTTAATTGTGGATGCAAAGGGGGATTATATAGACTGCTTCTATGTAATTCAGCACTCGAATGGACCTCCCCTTGACCCAGAAGATGCTCCAAATTCAGTTTCCTGATAAAAAGCTTGGTATCAATGATAACCTGAGTCATAACACTACTCCTTTTAGGTACATATTTAAAACCTTTTGTAAAGAGTGTAAAATAGGTATCATTGATATTTAATGAACTGTAGTTATAAATAGTATATCCCCCCTGTTGACAAATGGGGTCCGCATGGTTACTATCATCTAAGCCAAGTTCGATGTTGCTTATTCCCAAAACTTAACCTGCCCGGGATGTGGATGCCCGTTGTTCCTCATCTTCTCTCTGTGCTGATAACCCTGAGGGGAAAAAGACTGTTCATAATGTGTTTTGCGTTGGTTTCTAATTCTTTCAGATCTCCTAGGGAGCGGTTCTGGTCCCTGCATCTGACCTACCTCTTGTTCATTATTATAAGATGTATCCCCTGTATGCTGCACTGGCCGTGTAGTATTGTTTCTTCTGTCAATACTGGAATAAGGTATAGGGTAAGGACATCCTTCCTCATATTCCCTCATGTCCCTTGTGCACTTTATAAGCACTTACATGACTGCATGGATCATGCTATCCTAAACAGAACCAAAACGCTACCCTCCAAAAAAAGGAAGCCAATCTGGTGGTCACCTGCCATAAACAAACTGTACAACAGAAGGAAAAAACTGTTGCAAATGAGAGTACAATCCCATGAGTGGAGGAGCTCCCTGGCCAGTTTCAGTAAGAATCTGAGATCCCTTATAAGATCCTCCAAAGCTAGCTACGTAAACATAACCACCACTAATTCCAAGGACAGCCACAAAGCATTCTATAGGTATGTCACTAGTTTCAATGGCAACACCCACATCTGCTCTGACTTACAGCAGTAGCACATGAACATTACAGAACCGACTGACATTGGCAACATCCTGGCAGATAGGTTCAATGCTAACTTTACCCCCTCTCACCCCCTAAAGGGCCCATATCTATACAGGAACAATGCAGAGTCCCTGTAAGCACAATTATGCAGTTAAAAGCTGCACCGTACAACATCCCAGGCTGCATTTTCCACAGACTTCAGAATGAACTGGCTCCCCACTTAAGCACCATGTTCAATAACAGCTTTGCATCAGGCATTGTGCCCCCTGAATGGTGCCCAGCAACAGTTATCCCACTCCACAAAGGTGGCACCACAATGGACCACGGGAACTATTGCCCTATAAGCCTGACTAGACTGTTCTGCAAGGCTATGGAGCACATCATCATGGATCTCATCCACAGAGAAATTGGTAACCTCCAAACTTTTGACCCCACCCAGTTTGGCTTTGTTAAGGCCAGACCATGCCTCCTAAACCTGTGGACTCCTTTGAGACAGTTACCAAGGCATTAGATGAGGGTAAAGAGGTCCACACAGCCTACCTTGATCTCTCATAGGCTTTCAGCACCATTCCCCATTCTGGTATTATCGACATACCCATCCGCCTGCATATTAACCCCTATGTCATGAGATGTTTTGCAAAGTGGCTCATGGACAGAACCCACACAGTGAGAGTCGCATACCCTAGGTCCTACTGTAAACCAGTTACAAGTGGCATCCCACAGGGCTTGGTCCTAGGACCCCTCATGTTTGGTATATACTTCTCTGAGGTACAGGCAAGCACAGGATGACTTTGGCTGAAAAGGTTTGCAGATGACTGCAAAACTAGGGGCCATAATTGATTCCCCAGCTGATACAGACACCCTCCAGAAGGGTGTCACTGAGACGGATACCTGGTGTCAATAACATTGCCTCAAGCTGAATGCCAAAAGGTGCATAGTCATCCCCTTTGGATAAAACTAATTACCTGTGAACTACCACATAGGTGGTAGTCCCCTACATACATGAAAGGTAATAAGGGATCTGGGAACCCAAGTAGATAGCATTCACTCCTTTGATAACCATATTTCCAAGATGGTTATGATATCCTTCTGCGTGGCCCACCTAATCTCAAATGGGTTTGCATCCAGAAAAAAGGAAGCCATTGTGCCTCTCTACTCATGACTTATAGACCCATTAAAGGATACAACACCCCATTTGGGATGTACCTTACAAGACAACTGCAACAGCTTGAAACACCACAACATTACCACACCAAGAGGAATACTGACTTCAAACAGATGACGTATGCAGCTCAACTAAAGAAACTCCAGCTGTACTCGGTTGCATACCGCATACTCAAAGGTGATATCTGCTTGACATACAAGGCCCATGTCCAACACAGTATTGATGGATATGCTCCACATAAACAAAAGCCCTTGAGAGCCACATGCTCTGGGATATGAACCTAACCACAACGATAACTCGGACATGCTGGAGGGATAGATTCCTGACCCGGACACTCCACATGCTTTGGAACATGATTCCTATGTACATCAGGCATGGACCCTCACTAGCACTCTTTAAAAGAAACCTTGATGGGTGGATGGGAGACAGACATGTACACCAGGGATCACTGCAGCGGCTCTGCTGGATAAAGATGCAGGGAACTAATGGCTCTGCTGTTCAGAGGCACAAGAAACTAACTTAGTGAGGTGGTGGATGCCAACACACTGTAGCTAGGCTTATAAATGCCCTTGGGCAGACAGCCTAGTACCTGCCTATGAACCTATGAACCTATTACATGTCTTATGTGCATGAATAGTTAACTGGTTCTTCCATTTTACTTTGCAATCATGCTGATAAACTGTTGGGTGACTACAAGTCATATGTATCCTGTTATTGTGTATTGTAAATGCCAAATAGACATAACTAATGTTTGCCTAACATAACAGTAATGCTATGTAAAATGTAATACATATCTGCCTACAATACTGTACATTACACAGTTTTTGGCACAATATCCCACAATGCAAACCATAATTGCACAGTAGGCCCACCTTCCACATGTTATTCTCAGTAATACACCCATACATATGCCTACTGTTACAGTATATCAACATATACTATCCCCTGTTATGGCACGTGCTTGCTGGACCAACCCTGCCACTGACAGTGGCTGAAGAGGAATTGTTGTGTTCAAAGTCCGTATATAGCATCCCTTGTGGTGTATGAGGTGTTTACCTTGTGGCCTACGGCAGTACACACATAATTATTACGAGCGTTACTATGCTCAACAATACATCACTACAAGATAACTGTTTCCACTATATGCATTGCGTACACTTTAATTATTACAGAACAGGTACTACATACACAGACATACTGAGTGTTCTACATACCTTATTAGTAACCCAAGTTGTCGTTGATGGTAATTTAAATCTTATTAGGTTTGTGTTGCAATCTTCATTGTAACGTTTTGCTGGTATATACAGATGGTTTGAATATGTGACAAGCCATTCTTTTATAGTTAAATATCGGTAACATGTGGTATCCTGACCACCAATTGGTGTTCCGGAGTAGCTGATTACATGCACATCAGCTGTGCAGCTACTCCATTAGCCAATACCATGGCAACAGTGGTGTATAATTGAGTACTCCACTTGGGCATTGTCCCTTTGCCTTATTTTTGAGGAAGATGGCCTGGATGTGTTGTTTGTGATGTACTGCAACAGCTATATGGAGACACACAGAGATATATTAGCTTCACAACTCCTGTGGATTGTGTGTAATGGCTAAAGGACGTAGTTCTACATGTGAGTACAGTTGTTATATTTCTGAACATTGCTACTTATGCAGGGTTTGTTTGTACTTGATACATCTACAGATGTTTAAGTCTGGCAAGGATATTTGGGCAGCTCAAGGCTGTATGGCTATGCATAAAATGTTAGGTGGTTTACAGTGTGCTCACCAGACATCTTTGGTTTTGTGTACATGTGTATCATACTGAGCTGTTAATCAGTAATTGGTAACACTTCCTGGTGTACGCACAGCCATCTGAAATGGGAGTAGTGCAAACAAACCCTGTAATAGCAGCTGTTCCATCGTATAACAGCAATTATTTCACATAGGGACCTGTTAGTGTGTCTCTGACAAGGTATGTTAAGGCTTCTGCAGATGTCATATAGTGAGTGAATGTTTGTGATGTTATTACAGTATGTATTGTAATTGTTTTGGGTGTGGGGGAGATGTTGGTGGGTGTACATAGCAGATGCAGGTGTGCAGGAACTGCATTTATACATATTCAATATGTGTGTGAGGGTTCCTTCCCTATTCGAACACCTATCCTTTAGTGGACTAATTCTATGGTAATTGCATGCTGATTCATTAAGGCATTGTTAATTGGTTCCTGTATAGCATGCAGTTGATGTTAGTCCTTCAATCCCTTTGGAAATACATCAGAATGTAATAAAGTGTTGCTACATGAAAGCTGTCTGTGAATTTCTGTCACAGATATTTGCAGTCATTGGAGTTGTGTTGGTGACTGAGCCTCTTTGGCCAGGGTTGCCACCTTTTCAAATGGCCATAGTGGGACATTTTTGGGACACACATCAGATTTTACAGGCCGATACAAACCCACAGTCAGTACAAAGGATAGAACTTTACATTTATGCCTAAATAAAAGCTTATTCTGGTTATCAGTTTAGTTGCTTATCCTGTTTCTTGTAACATGTAGGTATTCTACATACAGGAATGACTATTTTATGCAACTCTTACATTAAATATGTGACATAATTATGTCCTACAATCTCAAGACATTTGGCATTTCATTTAGTTTGGTCAGGACACAACCGCACAAAGAGGGATTGTCCCTCAAATATGGGACAGGTGGTAACCCTATCTTTGTCTCTTGTCCATAGCACATATTTGTAATAGTGTATAGGCATATACTCTCCATATTCTTTGTTCATAATGTTTGGTCAGTGCCGAATGTCTGATTGCTATGGTCCATGTTATACTCATATTTGAACACTTCAACTGCTGTATACGGGATACCTATGGTATCCCAAATGCACACAATTCCGACACCCACGGTACTGTGCCCAGACTCCCACACCTCACAATACCGAACACTCAAACTCGTGACAGTCAAACTCGCGAAAGTAACACAAACACAGAACGCACACACAGACACACTGCTACCCACCACATCCAAGCAAACCATCCTACAATATGTATGAGCAGGTGGGCATGCCTCCCTACACCCCCCATGTGGGTGGTTGTGCACCCCACACCACCCCTACTTTAATATTCTACCTCCGAGATAGCACAAACAGACACAAAAAGCAAACCCACAGCCACACATTACAGTCCCCCAGAAACACACACTACACTCAGAACACACACTGAAATACACTACAGTCCTCAGAAACATACTTACACACAGTAACCTACCTGAACCGTAACACCAGATGCACTAACTAAATGTCCCTTAACATCGTGATTGTAGAACTCATGCTTCTGTTTTTTTCGGTACTGTGTTCTTTTGGTCTTTAAGCATCGTGATTACACGTGTCATTATGTAAAGCATTCGGTATTTGGTAGTTATCCTATTTATATGTACCTCCATGGTTGTGTAGATGTTAACCTATCTATATATCCCTATATATCGACATATATCCCTCTCTCTCCCTCTCTCTCTCTCTCTCTTTCTATATATGTTGATTGATATAGATATATATATATATATATTATATATATATATATATATATATATAGATATATATAATATATATATATATATATATATATATATAGATATATATATATATCTATATGTATATAGCATACACCTTTCATTGAGTACATGGCGGTTTGTCCTATTTCCACACAATCCTCCCTTTTGTGTTTTAACTTGTCAGAATAAATAACTGCTGTTGGTACATCTCAGGTAGCATAGAGGTAGTTTATTGCGAAGATTTGTATGTACATGGTTGTGTGTTCTAATCCTTGCAGTGGTCATTTTACCTCTCAGAGCAGGCACTGGTTATACAAGGGGGAATAATGCACATTTCAATGGTTGTGGGTCGCTTTGGCTGTGATCTGCGTGATGTTCAGCAAAGGTTAAACCTGTGTGGTGCTTATCCATGTAGTCATGTTTAAGCGCCGCTTACCGGCACTTACCAGTGCAATAACCCACTAACATGTGCTTAAAAGTGCTTTAATAACCCGCATTCAACATCCCTTATTTGGGACCTCTAAATGACATAACAGCCCTTGCAGGTCTTGAAACCAGGACTCTGAACACCACAGTCACTGGCTTTACCACAGAGGCATCTGAGATATGTACAACTTTTATGGTGTTTAGTATGTTCAGTGTACTACAGCTGTTCCTCACTACTGCAAAGAAATGTGTAAGTCAGTTGGTGTTCATATCTATGGTACCTGTTAATGTTCATATGTTTGTTGAAGTCAGTTTGCAATATGACCTGACAGGGTGTATTATGGATTAGAATGGTTCTTGTTTTGTGTGCTTTTTATATTGTGCCCATACTCCATGTGTACCCCTCTGGATCACGTATTGAACATCCCACACAGGCCCTCCTTGATGCATATTCCATTATCCAGCGGACCTCCCCCACACCAATCTGCACATATGCTCCAACCATTGCTTCTGTAGGGAATTAGGTTTATATTAATAGTTATAATACCAGAGTGACGTGTTTTGTGTACATGTCTATCCATTTGGAATGCTTCTGTCACAATGTGTGCTCATAGATGTTTTTATTTATATATGGCTACAGATGTTACTCTGTGTGTAAATATATATATATATATATATATATATATATATATATATATATATATATATATATATATATATATATTTCTATCTATGTGCACACATCAGTGACATGCATATATATAGATATAGTGATATTGTCACTATTAATTCATAACACTTATACATATGTAGACTTGTATATGTTGATTCACACATTACAGTACATTACAATGTACTGTACATATGTACACAAAATGACCATCCCATTTGTGGTCTGTACTGTGAAATTCCTGTAGTATAAGGTGTATTCTACCAACCACTTACCATGTATACAGATTAGGTGGCTTAGTGTTATGTCCCATGACTATGGTGTGCATGGTCCTGGTTTCAACACCTGCGATGTATTAGACATGTTTTACTACAGAATCAGGCTAATTTAAGCAGTTTTACACAGGTTTAAAGGTGTTTCTATGACATTATACCAGTGGTTGTACACAGTTAAACAAACTCTACATCCTACAATCTGTGCACGGAATTATGGCCACTTCTACTAACTACTCAGGATATATACATTACAGTGACGTAACATCTCACTATGTGCTTGCATAACATTACTGTACTCTCCAGCACACATGGGTTTATGTGTGTGTTACAAATGTTTATTATCCTGTGGAATATTACCTATATGTGCAAGCTGTGGTTAAGGTATACTATGTAACATGTAAAACATCTTTGACGTTATTGTGATTTGAACCACAACTTCACAGATATTATGCAAATGCTGTAGCTATTACACTGTTGACATTAACGTTCCTTTTGCCTATTTCCTATGTCCATGAATCATATGTGTAAGTTTGGCTACACAACAGGTAGAGCCACACACCACCCAGTGAGTTTCTCAAAATACCGACATAACACATGAATTGAGAGACTATACATTAACATCCAAACTACATTTGGCATAATAGCCCCTCACTGGCACACTTCAGGGGAAACCATGACGTGTGACTGGGCATCAGTATATACACCCCTGGGATCATGTGTCCTAGAAACATTCAGCCAGGGTGTGGGGGAGCCGCTCCAATTTTATAGCTGCAAGACCTGTTGGGGACATTGAATGCTGTTGGGTTGTCATGTTAACACTGGCCTTTTGAGATCACTGTGTACCCCTATGACCCCACAGCACCCCAGTCTTCAACAGCTTCCAGCAACTCTGCCAAGAATCACTTCATTGGCTATGCTTGACAGAGGCTCCAGTTACTTCATCAATGGTGCAGTTAAAGCCACCACACTCTAGCTATGCTTCTAAATGTCCTTGAGCAGATAGCCTACAACCTGTCTGTGAACCTCTACAGTGCAGGACATCTCCAACATCATATGTGATTATACAGAGTTCTCTGATCACAATATACAGTGTAAAATTTCCATGTAGTCAGACAACAGTTCAGTACAGCAACAGCTTACAGACAAATGATACATGATCACTCCAAAAGCCTATCTTGGAAGCTAGTGGACTTGTATAGGTTTTGGGCTTTGTATTGCTTGCCAGTAGGTTACCTACAGGACAGATGGGACACAAGCACAGATGGGAAACATGCCTGCAACAATGCCATACCAACTTGCATGTGTCTGCCTAAGGCTTTGGAATGCTGGACAATGCTATTGACACCCCCATGGTGCCATTTTTAGCCAGTTCACAGGAGTGAATATCACCTCCATGAACTGCACAATAGCAGAATCAATGAGGGTTAGGCTACTCAACGTCAGGGGTAGTACTCACAACATGCATGCACTCACAGCACCCCTCAGTATGGATAACATCTACATCTGTTCTGTGACTGGGACCTGTATAAGGCTCCTGTGAGCACACTGGCACTACCAGACTACAACCCATAACACACATTTCAGCCACTGAACATGGACTAGCACAGACATGGAGGGGGGTGTATCCATATTCATTGGGGATACCTACACCTCCACGTTACTGGGGCATCATGATACCTCTGTGATCATACATGTGCAGCTAACATCAGCCACAACTGCAATGCAAACTGTGAGCTTCTACCAATAACCCTGCATGACTGTGGAGCACCACTGCAACTATTTGGTGACAATGGTAAACATGACAGTCCTAACAGACACTCTGTTATTGGTCAATGTCAGCTACCCTATACTTAACTGGATACCCTACTCGATTATTCACTTCCAGGCCCAGCACTTCCTGGGATTTATGACCTCATATGACCTGTATCAGTTGGTAGATGGACTAACCAGAGGTGAAAACATACTAGAAGTGGTAATCACTGACATGTACAACAACTGCACTACAGCAGAGGTAAACCAGTCACTGTTTAGATCTGACCATGAACTATTCACTGATAATGCCCACTCCCAGCCATCTCCCTCACCCAAGGAACACAGTGAATACCATTCCTAAAGCTAAATTCACAGTACTAATTACAGAGGTGGGAGGGTTCACAGCCCCCACGCTCAGTGATGACACTGCTCAAGATACAGACAGAATTACAAATGCACTCTAAAAGCACCTACAAAGAAGTATGGGTCGTAACATCAATGGTAAACCAGGACTCGATACTCCTACACAAGGACACCAGTCTGCTGACACCAGCATTATACAGGCTATACAACAGAATTAGGACAGTAGTCCAGAACAACCGCAAATCCCAAGACATGCAGACATCCGTAACCAGTATTAGCAAGATAATTATGTTACTCATGTAATCATCCAAGGCTGACATCCACAGGTAAATAGGCATGGATTCGGAATATGACCACAGAGGCTTCTTTGGCTATGTCAAGGATCTAAGCGGTAACTCACAAATTTGCACTTTGCTGGTGCAATATTGCACTGGATATACTGACCCTACTGATATCACCAACACACTTGATGATACATTCAGAGCAAGCTTCAACCCCCTACAGGGCCCACAACAATATCCACAATGTACAGTATCCAAGACATCTGAGAAATACAGGAGGTAATGACCCTTTCAAATGGCATGATAGAGCGTCAATGGAGGCAGATGATGTCCCAGACTGCATCCTGCAGACACTACAGGACAGTGTCCCTCGCCTAATATAACAATTCAGCATCAGCCTCTACACAGGATACATGGCCATTCACTGGCGCATGGTAACAGCTATTCCACTCCACCAAGGTAGTGACAAAACCAACCATGGTAACTACCACCCCATAAGCCTGAGTAGCCTGATCTGCAC
The DNA here is from genome assembly GCF_019279795.1 of Protopterus annectens. NCBI lineage: Eukaryota > Metazoa > Chordata > Ceratodontiformes > Protopteridae > Protopterus > Protopterus annectens. Next base: position 466,597,429 of record NC_056751.1, read on the forward strand.
AGCTATGGAGAGCATCCTCATGGCACTCATTAACATAGACAATGGTAACCTCCAGACACTTGACCCAACCCAGGTCAGCTTGATTGAGTGCAGACCATGCCTACTGAACCTGTTTGACATCTTAAGGTCACCTAGACTTTCAGTGTGGGGTGTGGTAGTTTACACATACTAACTTGACCTCAACAAGGGTTTTGACAACATTCCCCACTCAGGTATTAGTTCTACACTCACCAGCCAGTATATACACCCATACATCACAGGTTGCTTTGACAACAGGCTTACACACAGAACCCACATGGTAAGCCTAGCAGCCTCCAGGTCCACCTCTTGACCAGTCACAACTGGTTTCCACAGGACTCAGTCTTGGGACCCCTACTGTTTGCAATATACTTCTCAGAGGTACAGGCTAACACAGGTGGACTACAGCAGACCATATTTGGCAATTACTGCAGACTAGGAGCCATAACTGACATTCCAGCTGTCACAGATGTTCTTCAAGGGGCCTCACATAGACCAGCATAGGGTGTCAAAGTCATGGCCTCCACCTAAAGGCCACATACTGCATGGTCATTCCATTTTGGGAAACTACTCACACACATATTAACACAAATGACAGACACTATAATTCCGATGATGTAATGGGTATGTGAGGACTACATTAGATAGTGGTCTCAAATTTGACAATCATATCTGTGAAGTAGGTAGAACATGCATCTATGTAGGCCATCTGGTTACTTAAGGGTTCTCATCTAAAGAGACTGAGGTTATTGTGCCCTTTTACTCATCACTCATCAATCCCATCATCGAGTATGATAACCCATTTTGCAGGTACCTCAGAAGACACATCCAACAGCTGGAAGGGCCATGAACGTACCTCGCCAGAAGGGATAATGCCCTCAGACATGTGTCCTATGCTGCCAGACTGCATAAACTCTTGCATTACTCAGTGGCATGTTGTTTCATCAGAGATGATATTTGCTGTCCAACAAAGCCATGTCCAAGTCAGGCTTAATGGATATGCTCCACCTATGGGAATCCATGTCACAGTGAGACACACACTGTAATAAGCTACACCTTGCCACAACCATAACTGGAAGATGCTGGAGTGACAGAGCCCTGTCACGACTACTCCCCATGCTTTGGAGCTACACCCCTGATTACATTATATGGAGCCCCTCAATAACACTCCAGGGAATCCTTGCAGAGTGGGTGGGGAACAGTGGATACACCCCAGGGATCCCACAATTGCCTCTGCTCCACAGAAGGACAGTTAGTTAATCAATGGCGTGGTGACAGCAGACACATTTTGGCTAGGCTTATGACTGGTCTCAGGCAGTTAGGCATGCACCCACCTATGTACCTATGAACCTATACATACAGTATTGACACATGCTGATAGCTTGATTTACTGTTCAGGTATTGACTTAGCTTGTACCAATGGCAGTTGTGTGTACAATTGTTGAGGGCTGCCTATGCAGGATGCACACAGTAGACCACCTATACATGACAATTTACAGGTGGTCGTGTGTGTGTGCCATCCATGTTTACTGTGTGTGCAGGTGAAGAAGCGTGTCAGTCCATGGGTGCTTACACTGTCAGTGTGTGTGCTATACATTCCCACTTTGCCAAGGCATGGGCATACGGGGTGTGCCTCCATCTGCTTACTGTGGCTGGCACAGGGTGTTTGTGTTCTGAGTCCCTCTGTGCCTGTGGGTCCCCTGACAATGGTGGTGGGCTGTGAGGGCTTTCACCATTCTGCCCCTGCTGCAGCTGTTTCCGTAGGATCATATTGTGTAACATGGCACATACTATGAAGATGTGGGCGCACGTGCCTGGAAAATACTGCAAGGCACCACCAGATATGTCCAAACAACGGAACCATGATTTCAACATCCCAAACACATGCTCTATGATGATTCTGGTTTGTGCGTGTGCCTCATTATGGCGTTCTTGCATTGGTGTGTGTGTGCATTTCTGATGGGAGTCATCATCCACTGTTCCAGTGCATAGCCAGCATCCCCCACCAGGTGGCCATATGGGATGTCCCCCCTGGCAAATACCTGATACAGCTGTGAGGCATGCCAGATGTGGGAGTCGTGATAGCTTCCAGGGCTGCCAGCACACACATTCATGATAATGCCCTGGGCATTGCACACAACCTGGTAGTTGATGGAGGGGTATTCCTTGCGGTTTATGTAGTGCCTACCCTGCTCACCAGGTGGTGACTTGATGTGTATGTGCATGCAGTCTGTTGCACCCAGTACCTCCGGGTAGTCTGCCACACGATGGAAGAGACGCATATTGCTGGCCATCCTGCATTTGGTGGAAGTATATGTGCTCATTGTCATGTGGTAACATGGCATCCAGGAACTGGTGGCGTACCCTGTTTTCTGATGCCTGTGAGATCCCCATTATATCTGCAGATGGTTTTTGAAAGGTACCTGTAGCTAGTATTCTCAAGCTTACACATACCTTCGTGTCCACTAGGATGGGTTCCCCTCTGTTATTTCTGGCTCTGAGGCGTGGCTGGCACAGATCAACAAGTTGATGTATGGTGTCCTTGTCCACCCTGTAAGGCTCTACTATCTCCAGATCATGTAGCCCCTGCCAGGTTACCCTGGGTCTGAACACTCTTCTACTCCTCCGTTGCCTGAGATGGTTGTCAGCATCATCCTCCACACCACCGTCAGTCTCCAACACATGCTGGTGAATCAAAGCTATGGCAGCCCCTAAGATGTGCATATTAAAAGTTCCCCGTCTGTATACACCAATGGTGCAGAGTGTCTGGGAATACACAAGTGTGTGTGAGGAGGATTCACACTTTATACTATTGTGCAATGGATGATGCTGGTATGCTTGGGTGTGTATGTGCAATTCCAGCTGCAGGATATCTTAATTATGGGTTTTACATCAGGCACTGCTATTGTAGGGCCTTTGGTGCTGAATTCCACTTGGCTGCCATGATTCATCTATTGTCCTTTACTCCACTTTTCAACTCGATTCCCCTGCCATTGTCAGGCAGGCATCCAGCTGCCTGCTTTCTTGTTTTGTACTTTCCCAACCCAGGGTTGTGTTGTGAAATGTGTTATGTAGCTGATCTACTGCAGGTTTGATTTGTTCTGCTGTGACAGCTCTCTTTTCTTTGCAGTACGGCACCTCCCCTTTCCTGTTCTGCAGGTAGCTGCTAGCAGCCTTGTTAGCTGTCGTTAATGGCCCCCTGTGAGTTCCTAGGTGTCAATTATTCATTTTTACTCCAATTACCATCCTGCAGCATTTCCTTATTGTCTTCCTGTATCCTTCCTGTTTCAGCTGTGGTGTGCGGCACGCACATCCGTTTACCAGGTTTTGAGCATGTTTTCAGCACATTTTCATCCAAGTTCACATGCACTTTTGGTCACCTTGTGTGGTCTCAGCTAAGCAAAGCTATGGCTACTTTCACACACCTATCTTGTGGCTTTGCTTAGCAACAGGCAACCTGGATTAGCAATGCTCCAATGTGCTTACAGCTAAGTTGGCAGACCCCTCTCTTGATGTCATGTTTATCTCCAGGCCACACCTTGGTGTTGTACCACTACGCTTGTGAGGTACATCCTTACGCCGGTGGGGGAGTTGCAATTCAGTATAACTTGACTAATTTGCATGGCATTGACTACTAATTCCTAGTTACTGCACCGAACACTGTCACAGACCCTTAGCAACTCTTGCGCCATGGTTGTGGTGTAGCATGCGTGCCATTGACTATTATGGGGAATTTATTGCAATGTGTTATATTGCAGTTTTATGACATTTAAGTATGTTTTCATTGTGATCCCGTTTGAGCACTGATGCACTGCAGTTTTACTTTGCGTTAGTGTGGCCATAACATTAAATGTTATTTATTATGTGTTGTGCATGTATTTTTATGCCATTGGCTATATATTTAGCCATTGGCATTTATTAACATTATAATACGTATGTTTGGTCTGCTTTCATGGCTCTGATTTTATGTTTGAAAAATGTAAACCGTTAATTTTGGTTTGCATTTCTGAATGCTTACGTTACGCCTGCACCACTTCATGAATCTCTATATACCTTCATTTGCATACTACACTGCTGCACATGGGGTAATTAGCATACATGCACTGGGAGCTGCGCAGCTCTGGCGTACGCTGGTAGTGCATGTGGAAACAGCTTGTACCTGAATCGCTCGGTGACCATATTTGGCATTAGTTTGCCAACACTACACCTGCGCCTGGCACAAGCTTCATGACTCCCGGGGTAGCTGTTTACTGATGTCTTGCAAGAAATACTTTTAAGAGGAAAAATCTTTGCTTAATTTTATTTTTTGGGGGGGCAGGGGGCATTTTCAGAAGTTAACGCAGTATATTTAGGATTGTGCTAAAACCATATCATTGTTTCAGGATAGTTTGCTTTTAGATGTGGAAATGTATGTATTTTGTTTTTAATGCTGTCTTCATTCAGTTTAATAGTAGCCAAAAGGCTTCAGTGGTGTTGAGATGTGAAGAAAAGTAATAATAAGCCAATCCAAATCCAATGAAATTATAAATAATTTATTAAACCAAAAAATAAAAAATAATAGAATCAATAAAATCAAACGCTTTCATCTCCTGTATAGGAGACTTTATCAAGATAGAGCATGGCCATTGAAACATTTCCTTTTAAAACATAAAAGTTAACAGGTACTCAAGTGGTGCAGCAATCAAATTCAACACTTAATGAATAATTCATGAAACATGAGGTGCATTATTTAAAGGTGTACTTAACCAAATAGCTATTTATAAACCATAGTAGCACCCTTTATTTGCAGTACATTGGACACATAACAGTATATTGTGTTACCAAACATAAAAATAAAATTTAAAATAAAAAGAAACATTGACAAGCTTGAATGCTTAACAGAACTAATAAAACTGAAAAGTTTTGAAAGCTTGAAAAGTTTAAATAGGTTAAAATAGTTTAAAATGGGTTAAAAGTGTAAGTAAGGACAGCGTCAGAATGCACATGCATATAAATATATAATGTAAAATATTAAATAAATGGATCTAGGTATAAAGGTGCACTTATGTATATCTAGATAAATACTGTGGACATTAATAAATATATAATATATAATATTTTACATTATATATTTATATGTATGTGCATTCTGACCCTGTCCTTACTTACACTTTTAACCTAAACTATTTTAAACTATTTAAACTTTTCAAGCTTTCAAAACATTTCAATTTTATTAGTTCTGTTAAGCATTCAAGCTTGTCAATGTTTATTTTTAATTTTATTTTAATTTTAATTTTACAATTTAATTTTACTTTTAGGGCAGCCACGATGGTGCAGCAGTTAGCGTTGCCACCTCACAGCAAGAGGTTCTCCGGTTCGATTCTCGGCTGGGGTGTCTTCTGTGTGGAGTCTGCATGTCCTCCCTGTGGTCGCATGGGTTTCCTCCAGGTGCTCCAGTTTCCTCCCACATCCCAAAGACATACAGTAGGTGGATTGGACACTCTAAATTGGCCCTAGGTGTGAGTGTGTGCGTGTGTGTGCCTTCTCTGGAAAGTTGGGCGCTGGGCTGGCAACTCAACACTGTAAAACTCCACTGCCAATCATGAACGGACAGATGATCCGTTGTGGCGACCCCTAACCGGGAAAAGCCAAAAGATGAAAAATTTTATTTTAATTTTAATTTTATTTTTATATGTGTTAACACCATTTAAGTACCTGTTAACTTTTATGTTATAAAAGGAAATGTCTCAATGGGCATGCTCTATCTTAATAAAGTCTCCTATAGAGGAGACAAAAGCGCTTGATTATACTGATTCTATTAATTATTTTTATTTTTTATTTTTGGTTTAATAAATTGTTTATAATTGCATTGGATTTGGATTGGCTTATTATTACTTTTCTTCACATCTCAACACCACTGAAGCCTTTTGGCTATTATTAGTTTTGGTTTTACAAGTTTGTTCATTCAGTTTAAAATGTACTGTTTTGAGTATAGTGCGAATATGGCTGTGCTCCTGTTGGGCCTGTTCTGTATTTCATCATTGTGCTGGGTAAATTAGTACTATATATTTATTATTTCCCTTTTTCTTAATCACTGTGTTCAGAGGTAAATGGGGTCTTTAGGGGTCTACTGTGCATTCTAATTCATTTTAGAGTGGCTTTTTAGTGCTGATTTGCAAGAAGTGCTTTAAAGTTAAAATATGTGTATAACGTAATTATTTGGAGGGGTGGGGGTCATGTTCAGTGGTACCCATAACTGCATCTCCTTCAACACTCCTGCGGTGATGTCATGGTTGGGGGTGTGGCCAGTGCCATATTTGCCACACACCCATGTCCCACTTTGGCCCACTTAAAAGGTGGCAGCCCTACATCAAAGGCATACAAAGGGACTACTTCCAGCAGCATGTGAATGAAGAAAACACCACAGAAACTTCACTATCTCATACATGGATTACAGTGAAAGAGGAAGGAGAGCCCAGCATAGAACAAAAGAACAGTATTAAGGAAAATGAAGTCAGGGAAAGCAATACACTCAGAAGAGGTCGCAACAGGGAAAATGTAAAGTTTAGTAAAGTTTCTGTGGTGTTGTCTTCATTCACAAGCTGCTGGAAGTAGTCCCTTCATATGCCTTTGATGTAGGGCTGCCACCTTTTAAGTGGGCCAAAGTGGGACATGGGTGTGTGGCAAATATGGCACTGGCCACACCCCCAACCATGACATCACCGCAGGAGTGGTGAAAGAGATGCAGTTATGGGTACCACTGAGCATGACCCCCTACCCTTCTAAATAATTAAGCTATACACGTATTTTAACTTGTAAATCAATAAAAAATAATCAATTGTAAAATAATAAATTAGGGAAGAAATGGCTCGAGGGAATTCATAGTGTTATGGAGAGAAACAAATATCTTAGATGACTTAAGAATAGGCAGGCTAATGCTGGTGTATAAAAACAGTTGTGATATTCACAAATGTGGGCAGTATAGAAGTATAAATCTCCTCTCACACTTCATGGCAGTGCTGGAAAGGATTAATGATAAACTAATACCAAGATTTGTAGAAAGTAAAATGGGAGAGGAGCAGCTGTATTCAGTTCAGACTGCAGCAAAACTGATTTAATGTTTGTAGTGAGAAATTTAGTTAAGAAGAATCTTAAAATGAAGTTCTGATAAGACTCAAGGCCTGTAAAACTACAAGCACTGTTGGTGGCTCCCTGCTTGTGAGGAAAGTAATCTCTTTTTGTCTGTGATTTGCTTAAACTGATAGATCTGCTTTCTGTTTTACCTGTTCCATTTTATTTTCTCTTTTGAGAAATCTGCTTGGCTTGGTGTTGTTTTTGTTCTATGTGGCAGATAGACATTGGGGAGTGTGGAGGGCATAGCTCCCAAACTACCTAGCTTTTAAATTTATGAATTTCATTTCACTGAAAGCTCACAATAGAAAACCAGAAGTAGGAGAGGGGGCTATGCCACCTACACCCCAATACTAAATCCAGGATTGCACTACAATGGGGAAAAGGGCATATACATTTTATTTGCCCAACAGTACTTACATTCAGTGAAATGTGATTCAGAAAAATTAGTTTTCAGTGATTTGAGCTTTCAGCGATTTGGTGTGAGTGATTTGAAATTATGTGAAATGAGTTTTCAATGAATGAAAGTAGACCTATATATATATATATATATATATATATATATATATATATATATATATATATATATATATATATATATATATATATATATTTATATATATATATATACATATATGTATGTATATATATATTTCTGATAAGACTCAAGGCCTGCAAAAACTACTAACATTGTTGGCAAGGACCTGCTGGTTATTTTCCCACTCACACCCCCTATTCCTTGATCTGCTTTTTAAACTTGGAGATTTTTAAGTTATCCACCCTTATTGTAAATAGAGCTTTATAAGCTCCTCCCTTTCTACACTGTTGTTGCAGTCTTATATTATTTATTTCCCTTTCCTTGTGCTTATTTAAAAAAGTGCATTTTGCCTCTCACTGTCTGTTCTACTGAATTACTTGCTCTGAAATTGTTATCTAGCTAGCTGTTGGATAAAACATTGCATTTGTATACTCTAGCAAGCTCTTTTCTGTGCTGCTACATCAAGAGGACAGAGGATTTTCCATCTTGTATTAGTGGATCATAACCTAGTCTACATAGGCTATGGAAACATACTAGATATGTCTGTGTGTAGTTATTTTATTGGCCAGAGGGCTTATAATAATCTTACCTTCCTTTTATTGCCTTTATAAATTCTGCACAGTTGAGTGTCTGTTGGCTCCTTTTTGCAAAGTGAAGTACTTTTATTGAATTATCACACTTTTATACACTGCTTAAAGTATACTGCTGCTATCTTTAATTACTTATTGCCTTTCCATAAAGGAGAACTGCACCCACAGACTCAAAAAACATGTTTATTTCATCATGATTTGGTGTTTCCTAAATTTTAACACCACTCTGTGGCAATTTACAGGCTTTTAAATATTTTTATATGTAATTTGAGTCTGACCACATGGGTCTGATATCTTGAAGTAATTCTGATTGTTTAGTCTGCCTTTAGGTATCCCAAAATGCAGTGGTCATCTGTAAAAAGTTACATCACGCAGGCCTCTTTCTTCCTAAAGCTCCTTTCACTGCATTGATTTTACATGTATACACTGCTGTCTTTCAGTCAGTTTTATGTAACATTTCACACCATTCAATGACTATTTAAAACACAAACAGTGCAAATGCCACAGAACAGGCTTTCAAAGTGCTTTTTACTGCTGCTTCTTTTTAAAATGGCTAAACTGCATTTTTTTTGTGAATCCTGTATTGTACTACTTCGACTCATCTCCCATCTCCGTTCACACCTAACTTCCCTAGCTGTCAAAATGCTAAGGGTAATTTGAGTTGTTACCTGCTATGATTGAGAGCTGACAGCAGGAGACTTGACTCATGTACTGTTTCCTTGTTCTAGTCTTTACTTTCTGTATGGATAGTGAATCACCAGGGAGCAGTGACATCACAGCATGGGTAGGTTTTTAGGACAGTCATGGTGATGTCATTTTGGGGAGGCAATTGGCCAAAAAACTACCTGTATTCAGTGGCCTTGATGACATCAATGAACTGGAGACTGCAGCAAGGGTGGGATAAAAGTTTTTTTTTTAAAGTGAAACCACCACAGTATGGTAAGGTACTGTTCTAGTGGAAAGAAACAGTCATTTTTTTTTAATTTTTAAATGCTGTGTTGTTGTTTATTCATAGAAGGGACAATAAATATGGAGAAAATGGACACAGAAGCTGAGCATTTAATAACAGAATCCCATTGTTGTCCTTTAAGCTTGAGTTTGCTTGTGGTAGCATTTCACTCCGGATACTCTTTTACTGTGCTTTTATAGGTTCATAGGTTCATAGGTTCATACTAGGCTATCTGCCCTAGGGCATTTAAAAGCCTAGCCAGAGTGTGTGTGGCTTTCACCACCCCTTAGGATGAGAATACTATACCCATTAGTTTGCTGTGCCTCTGTCCAGCAGTGACACAGAGATGATTCCCGGGGTAAACCTACGATCTCCCATCCACTTGTCAAGATTTCTCTTGAACAGAGTCAGTGAGGGGCTCTGCCTCACATGGACTGGGATTCTGTTCCATAGTGTAGGGAGTCTCTGGGTGATGAATCTGTCCCTCCAGCACGTCCTATTTATATCCGTGTTGAGGTTTAAGTCTCTTGCTCTCGTGGCTCTGGTGGATTTGGATTTTTGAGGTGGAGCATGTCCATTAATTCCGGGTTGGACATGGCCTTGTATGTCAGGCACAGATCAACTCTGAGCAGATGGTATGCGACTGAATAGAGCTGGAGTTTCTTCAGTCGGGCATCGTATGACATATGTTTGAGCCCCTTTATCCTTTTGGTGAGGAACTTTTGGGGTCTTTCCAACTGCTGCAGGTGTCGGGTAAGGTACATTCCAAATGGGGCATTGTACTCAATCATTGGTCTGATAAGTGAAGAGTACAGGGGTACAATGACCTCTCCTGATCTGGATGTGAATCCCTTCATGATCAGGTGGGCAATGTAGAAGGTCTTCCTAACCACTTTGGCAATGTGAGTGTCAAAAGAGAGGTTACTGTCAACTTGGGTCCCCAGGTCCCTTATAACTTCTTCCGTGTTTAATGGATTACCACCTATGTGGTAATTAGGGGTTACCTTGTTTTTCCCAAAGGGTATGACTATACATTTTTGGCATTTAGCTTAAGGCCATGGCTCTGGCACCAGTTATCCATTTCTATGAGACCTCTCTGGAGGATGTCTGTGTCTGATGGAGTGTCAATTATGGTGCCCAGTTTGCAGTCATCTGCAAATTTTGTCAGCCACAATCCCCTATGTTTGCCTGCACTTCAGAAAAATAAATGCCGAACAAGAGGGGGCCCAGGACTGAGCCCTGTGGGACACCGCTCGTGACCGGCTTAGAGTCTGACATGGCACCAGCAACTCTAACCCTGTGTGTTCTGTCCTTGAGCCAGTTTGCAACCCATCTTGTGACATATGGGTTTACATCTAAGCTGGTGAGCTTTTCTATGATGCCCGAGTGGGGTATTGTGTCGAACACTTTTGCTAGGTCAAGGTAGGCTGTGTGAGCTGCCTTACCCTCATCAATGGCCTTAGTGACTGTTTTGAAAAAGTCGAACAAGTTCAAGAGGCAGGATCTGCCCTTGACAAAGCCAAATTGGGTAGGATCCAGTGTCTGTAGGTCCCCAATGTCTTTATTTATGAGTTCCATTATGATCCTCTCCATAGCTTTGCAGACAAGGCTCATCAAGCTTATGGGGTGGTAATTTCCAGGGTCCGTAGAAGCACCGCCTTTGTGGAGTGGGACCACAGTTGCCGTACGCCATTCTTTGGGTATGTATCCTGTAGTAAGGCTAAGATTAAACAGCAGCCTTATGTGTGGGTTTAGTTCCTCATTTTACATTATTCTTCTAATGGCAGTAGATGTTTGCCTTGTCTATCTGATTTGGAAAGCCCACAGAAGGGCTCTAAGTGTAGTCATTTTATTGGCCAGAGGGCTCAGTAGTACATTTTCTGTATTTCCAGTGCTGCTATAAATTTTATTTTATTTTATTTTATTTTTATTTTTATTTTACATTTGTTGACCGGGATAGTCCGACTGGATATATGTCCATTTTCAGCGGAGGCCCGGGGAGAAAAGCTCCACAGTAAAAAACAAAGATTAATACATTATAATAAAACAAAAATTAATGCATTATAATAAAACAGAGTAAGAATATAAAACAAAAAAACAACTGTATCTCCTATATTAGTAGATGCAACAAAGGGGATGCAGAACAGGACTATAATATACAATATCAGGGATACAATAATATAAACACAGATTACAGCATAACAATTCTCCTTTTAGGTTAGTCACTTTGGTTAAGAGGAGAGAGAAACAAGTAAGAAAGAGGGGATGCTTCTAGGAAGGGATCTATACCTGTCAGAGAAAGGGTCAGTCAGGACTTGAGCACTGACAGAGCCAATGTGACTTTAGATGGTGATTTAGTCTTTTTTTGAAGAGGCTTAGGGAGGAAATGCAGGAAAGGCTGGGGGGGGGGGGAGTTCCAGATTTTACCAATGGAATTGGTAAAGAGTGAGTCACCCCCTACATTGTTGGATTTGACTGTTTGAACTAGTATCTTATTTGAAGAGCACAGACTACTGAGATTATTGTAGGGTCTAATTAAATTTTTCAGCCCTGGAGTTTTGTCAGGTTGGTTCAGGATTTTATATGCTTCAATAAGTTGGGTCTTCTGTAGAAGGTTAGTGAATTCAATCCAACCTAGGTTTCTTAGATTAATACAGTGGTGTGTTCTGTAAGGCATTCCTGTTGCAAATCTAGCAATCTGATTATAGTAACGCGATAGTTTATTCAGTTCAGCTATGTTAAGATTGGTGAGCATAGGGGAGGCATATAGGAGGGTGGAGAGAAGATGAGAATGGGCCATGGTCACTTTTGCTATTGGAGTTAGAAAAGATTTAATCCGGTATAGTGACCCAAGTTTTTTATTAACGGTTTTAATGGTCTGATTGATATGAATATCAAATCTAAGTTTGTTATCTATGGTGACTCCTAATAGTTTAGTATAGGAGTCTGGGGAGATGATTGTCCCATTTTTGGATTGGATAGAAAAGGATAGGGGTGTTATCTTTTGAGTGGGATGGAAAAGTAGTAATTTGGTTTTGTTTGGATTCAGGATCAGTTTACGTCCTAATAGCCAGTTCTCTACTAACATGAAACATGATTGGGTTTTGGTTAGTAGGTTGACAGGAGATGTATCAGCACAGACTAGTGTCGAGTCATCAGCATATTGAATGCAGGTGGCTTCAGGGATGGCTTTATACAAGTCATTTATAAAGATAGTAAAAAGGAGAGGTCCCAGGATAGATCCTTGAGGTACTCCTATGGTATTAGGTAGGAGGTTAGAAAGCTTGGATTGCCAGAGTACTGCTTGTTTCCTGCCAGATAGATAGCCAAGAAACCAGTCCAGAGCTTGTTTGTCAAGTTGGAGATTTTCAAGTGTATGGTGAAGTAGCTGGTGGTTCACCATATCGAAGGCCTTTGATAGATCAAGAAATAGTGCTGAAGATATTTTTTTTGTCATTTCAGTTGAGATTAATAGTGTCGGTAAAAGAGAGAAGAGCAGTGGTTGTACTGTGGTGGGGTCTAAAACCATGTTGAAAATTGGTTATTAAATTGTTCAGGGTAAGATAGTAAAGCAGTTGTTTGTGTATGCACTTCTCCATAATTTTGGCCAATGGTGACAGTATTGCTATGGGCCTGTAGTTTGATAGTTCCGTTGATAAGCCACCTTTGTGTAGAGGTATGACATGGGATATTTTCCATATAGATGGGATTGTAGCTTCTGCTATGGTTCTATTGATAAGAACTGAGATAGGGTACGCGATGGTATCTGCTGCTATCTGTAAGTATTCAGCTGGGAGAAAGTCTGCAGAGAGAGTGGTTGGTTTTAATTTCTTCAGTAAGGATCTTATATAGGCAGTGGAGACAGGATGAAATTTAAAGGTGGATTTTAGCTGTTGGAAGTTTTCAATATTTATGGAGTTGGTGGATGGTAATTGATTAGCTAGGGTTTGTATAGTGTCAGTAAAGAAATTGTTAAAGGAATTTGCTACGTCTTCAGGGGTTTTGTCACTTAGTTTTTCTGGGGTAGGGGTAGAGGATTTACCTGGGTGGAGAAGATTATTTAGACCAGTCCAGAATTTTTGAGGGTTGTCTTGGTGTTTATGTTGGAGTTGACAATAGTATTTTTTTTTGTCTAGTAGTGTTGCTTTTTTGGTCTCATTTCTTAGTTGTTGGAATTTTATGCGGTCCGAGGTTGATTTGGTTAAATGCCATATTTTCCAGGTTTTGTTTCTAATTTTGATTAGTGATATGGTGTTTTTTGTTAGCCAGGGTGCAATTCTTGTTTTTACTCTGACTGATCTCATCGGGGCATGAGAGTTAAGTATGTTTAGGAATGTGCTATTAAAAAGAAGTACTGCTTCCTCTAGGGGGAGATGTTTAAGGGTTGCCCAGTTAAAGGATTTGAGTTCCATCAGGAATTTGGTGAGGTCAAAATCCTTCTTATTTCTGACTGACCTATACATAGGTGGAGTGCAGCTTAGAACCTTCTTTTTCATAATGTAGGTGATGAGATGGTCACTAATGCTATTTGGAAGAGTTCTGGCCGAATATATATGGTGTTGACTGTTGATGAGGATCCAGTCTAAGATACTTTCTTTTTGATTATTATTACCTACTCTGGTAGGGGAAGATATTAACTGACAGAAACCATGTAGGTTAATGTGAGTAGGGTTGTTGTCTGAGGAGCATTGAGTCCAGTCTATATTAACATCTCCTAGGATTATGGTTTCTGGAGGATAGTTGTTTGATAGCCAACTAAAGATGTGTTCAAGAGTATCAGAATTATTTCCGGGGGGAATATAGGTCACAATTAGATTAATACTTTTATCTTTGTTTATTTGTAATTTTAGTGCAAGTATTTCAGCATTAGAGATCTGAGGTGGTTGAGGTGTATTGATAGTGACATTCAGTGTGCTCTTATAGAGCACTGCAATACCACCTCCTTTTTTTTGACAGGCTATCAGCTCTATAAATATCGTAGCCTGGTGGCATTACCTTGTTATCTTTGGTTCCTTGTTTTAGCCAGGTTTCTGTTAGACACGTTATATCTTGGAGGTACATTGCTATTAGGGCGTGCAGGTTATGAATCTTGTTATTTAGACTTCTTATATTTAGGTGGTATACTTGGAGGGAGTTTGGTAGGGTAAGCGGTGGGTTATTTACAATTGTAGTTGATGTGGGACCTGGGTTAGGATGGATATCCCCGTCTATGGTTATATTTTTTTTTGTAAGGTCTAATATTCTGATAAGCTTACATAATAATTTTAGTTCATGTTTGGATTTGGTGTGCTTTGCATTGGGTTTAAGGGGGTTGTGGTGGTTGGGGTGATATATTTTACTGGACAGTTGAAAGTTGTGAAGTTTAGAACAGCTTAGGGATGGGATGGTACTTGTTTGGCGCCTGTGGCAGAAAAAACCTGTGAGTGGCTGGCCTTCATATCTAGTTAGTAGATAAATTTTGATAAAAAGTAGTGAGGTACAGAATACAATTTTTAACATTGGCTTTCTTGTGAGGAGTGTTGTAGGCTTCATTTTACTTTGGGCGGTAATGCTTTGAATTGCAAAGGTGTTTGGGGGTTAGACTAGGGAAATTGGTAGTGAGGTGGGTGGAGATTTAAAGTCAAGTTTGGTTGGCTAAAGAAAAGAATGAGGGTGTGGTTTGTTAGGTATAAATTTAGCACTACTGGGGGTGGGTGGGATATGGGGGCAGGGAGAGGCGCGGAGCGAGCCCGAGCGAAGCGAGGGCGAGTGGAGCGGGGTTTTTCCAGCTTCCAACTATTTAGTGGCCAGGAAAAGTCAAGAATAAATGGTATTTCCTTTAATTTGTGCTACCAGCCTCTTACAATTTTTTGGTAAATTGCAGGGAGTTTCAATTTTCACCAGTAGTGGTGTTTGAAATACTGTATTGCTTATGGGTTAAGCGGGGTAATTTGCTGCTGCGTTCTGAACCCAGTACGCTAGTAATTCCAGTGTTTTCTTCAACACTTGGTTTAGTTTAGAAGGAGCTATTATAGATATACAAGACCTTGCCAAGATTCCTTTAGTTTGGGCTGCGTTGTCTTGCTGCTCGCTGAAGTTCAGCTATACTTGGTTACTTAAAAAGAGCGAACTGCTCTTGGGTGAGAACTTGTTTGTTTCACCTGGGGTACACAGAGTGTTTAATACCTAGAAGGAGATTGTAAAGCATTTATACAAACATCAGAACACTTTGAAGAATAAGTGATGCAGTACAAATAAGAATCAGTTGCAAAAAAGGTTACAGGCTAATATTCATTTGTCATATCTACGCACTGTCTAAATAGCTAACAACCATATACAAACTGTCGCTTTAAAGAACAGCATACTACAGTTATGTAAAATAGGTTTAGACACTTCTATTAGTTATTTACACCAAACCCCATAGCTTATCTTATAGGTGTAGCGCATTAAGCAATCACAGTTCAGACATATATCATCTATGGTATCACCACATAGAGTGTCAGTTATTTCAGCGAGAACACAAGCCAGGTATAACTTATGAAAAAAGATATCAAATGCGTTTAATTTATGGTCGCCTCTTCACCATGTACTGATACAACGTGTTGCGTTGTTTATTTACACCATCCAGCGAGAAATAATCAGCTAAATGCACTTGGTTTCTCGAGTACGCATTCACGCTACCACACTATGTCTACAGTTACCATATATAAATTAAATATTGTACTCTGAAGTATCATTAATAAGCCCTACATATTTACCTCAAGATATTTACAGAAATATGTCTTTAATGCGATAATACTTACAAACTCTGCTAGAGCGACTACCGACTGGGTTCAGGATCACAGCAGTGATTCAAAAAATGGCGGCACACCTGGGTAGCTTAGTAACCTCGCCTACGTCAGAGGTAGGGGGAGGAATAGAGAGCTCAAAGGTTGGAATGAGCAAAGGTTCCAGCTCCGTGCCATGCCAGTGCCCTGTACATACACAAACATCTAAAAGCATTGCTTATTTTCATTATACTGTAAAAACTTCCTGTGCTTTTTATTGTTTTTTGCACTTCTTTAAAGTTTAAGTTTATATTTTCAAATTGCTGTAAGGGCTGCCGTTCTACACTGAAATACATTAATACATTGTAGCTTTTATTTTAGTTAACATTGCACATCTGTTTGTGGTTCCTTAACACTAGTCACAGTATATTAATAAGGTCAAAATCTGCACTCTTGCGGCAGCAGGGAGATGGTTTCATCTATCTGAGCTGGGAATTGCTGGAGGAAAGCTCACTGTTTTATCTGATTGGCCTTAGGGAAAATTTAGTATAAAATTTGCTTTTTTTATGATTGTACATAAATCTTGTGTCTGCGTGAAGCTGCTCTTTGCAAATTGGCAGTTAATGGTGCCTTCTATATATGCAATTACCAGAAGTTGACATTTCCCTGTAAAAACTACCTCAGAACTTTACCTCAGTTCTGTATTACTCATGGGAAACTAGTTTGCACAGTGAGCAACATTTACACATTTAATTAGGACTATTTAAGTAAACCTTACCGTATTATAGCACCCAGGACTATCTCTGCTCAGAGATAATCTGGTTTGAGTACTGGGCAGCATTGCTAGTTTAATTAAGTGCAGATTACACAAAGCACCCTTCTCTCATCCATTTACAAATATCCTCTACTCATATCTCTTGCAAGTACACATTAGAACCTGTAACCATGGATGAACACTTTTCTGCCATCTCTGCCTCCATCTTGTTGAACATGGGCAACCTGAGGCAATGTAACAATTGATTTATGTACACTGATAACCACTTAATCCTCGAATAGACACAATATGTGACAGATACAGTTACACATTGACACTGGAGGCTATTGACACATACTGACACAGAAAGCAACAAACTGTTTATCAGCTACTCACACACATCACTCACCGCACTGACAAAGGACCATAGACATAGACCCACATATGAGGATGTGCTCACATGTAACTTAACCAAACCTCAAAGGTCTCTCAGGCACAGTCCTCAGAATCTTTGCATATATACAAGCAAAACAATTCCCATCACAACACATAAAGCCACATCTCAATGTATCTCGACAACCAAGCACATAAGGTGAAACACTCCACAATGCAATATTTTGGTCATAGGAGACTAAAGAGAAAACAAGATAATTCAGAACCATGGCTTGAGTATAAACTGTTATAATAAAACAAGTGTATAAACAAACACAATAGCTTTATTAAAATGCAAGTTAAAACTTTCACTCATTAGGCTTCATTAGGCTAAAACAACCTGGAAGTCCCTTGTGCACAAAATCATGTGATCTAATGCACCTATTGTTGTAGGTGATATTAGTAGGCCCCGGATTCATGAAGCTCGGCGCAAGGCCGGCGTAAGGCTTGCACCGGCCATGCAGCGTAGATATGGAGTAGTCGCGCCATATGCATAGTAATGAAAGAGTGCATCCACCACAGCCACATGCATAGGAAACGTGCGCGAGTGCATGGTGCGTATCAAAGTTGCGCAGGGAGGTGTGTCAATGTCGGCTGTCAATGAGCAACCTAAACTGATGAATATTATATTCCGCCTGCAATAGTAATCGCACTTATCAGTGTCCATGGAGACTGAAACATATACAAGGCATGCAAGATAGTCCCTGTGAACAGAAAATGAAGAAGCAAACACAAATGCACGGAAGTGAATAAGGGGTCCCTACCCTTGAACAAATGACAGGAAAACCGTGTGCCCATAGTCCAACGTAGTGTTGATAGCTACACCATGTGGAAGTAAAACGTATCATATGCTAGGTTGCCCCCAGGAGGTACGTCCAGCCCAATGGAGAGGGTCACCAGCTGACCCATAATGTGAGGGAGGGTACATAGCTGTGCAGATGTGTCCATAACAAAATACACAAGGAGAAATGTAGATATATGTAGTGACCGTATGTCCGAATCATATCCCACAAGGGATGTAATAGTCACATACAAAAGGTATGCCCGTATTCCACATAACAAATGTGATAGGGAATAGAATACGCATGTAAACGAAACAGGAGCATAGAAACAGCTACAACAATAAGGACACATGTAGGCCGAAAGGAACAGTATGATCCGTACCGTCAACTAAGAATACCACCTGTTCCACTTTGCGAGTGACAGTACCTCTGTGGGCAGATGTGTCCTGACACAAACTTGTAAACATGGCAAATGTCCAGAGGATATAGGACATAATTATCCCTCAGACGTCATGTAATAGTTGCATTAAACAGTTGTTCTCCACACGTATATTACATAAATGTCATAAAAAACAGAATTAGCCACCGAAATGCTACAAGACTAAAGCTTAGATATAGGCAAGAGTTGTAAGTTCTATCTGCCGAACTGACCGTGGGTATGTGTCGGCGTGTAAAATGTGCTGTGTTCACCGCAAATGTTACACTGTGGCCAATTGAAAAGGTGGAAACAGTACCGTAGACTGTGGGGAGGCATTGTCCACAACAGTCAGATATGTGGAAGGAATAGCATGGACTTAGGAAAAGGTGCCATCCTCCCAATGAGTACAACAGGTTTGCAAAACTTGGAAGTCAGCGGTAGAAGCCGAACTTGTATGTGACACAGTCGAATGGGTAGTACCCGGGTATACCAACCAAGTAATGAAAGTGAAGTATGGGCATGTACCTATGTGCGTGAGGTATAGCACATGGAAAGTAAACATGGCAGGGTAGTCCACACAGCCATAAAGGTACCCGACACCTGTAGGGTAGTCAATGTGTTACTCTGGCCATGTCATGAGCCAACAACCAAGTAGTGAGCTATCCGGTGTGAGGAATATGCGTGTAAGGGGTGGATGGGTAATGGTAAAATCTGCAAAGGCGATACTGTGTCGTATGCAGAAAAGGTGAACCAGAGATGTAGGATGGGGCAGCAGGTTAAGTGTACAGAAACACAAACATATGGAGAAACAGCTGCAAGACAAGCAGATAGGCCATAGTGTAGATCACAATCCCTCAAAAATATGAATATGGAAATGTGCGATACAAATGTATAGATATGTCACCGTCACATACCCACAGGTTGGTCCTGATGGAATTGGCCATAACAAATGCAACACAACTGGCTGAATAATGGCCTACCCAGCATACCCTCCACATCACACGACCCATCCCCGTAACAGAACATCCACCAAATCCAGCCGTACTTGGCCTACTGGTTCGTTGCAGACACAGCTACACATAGTGACCCCTACGCATATGTAGTAGGTATTGTCACCCTAGGCAGTTTCAGGATTGCAAACCATGTATCCCCTGCATGTTAAACCCCCTGTACATTTTCAGAAAGCCAAAATACTTTTCGATATCGGTTTTGTTTTGGACTGGTCCAATTTTTGGAATATCCCTCACGGGATAAGTAACCTGTGTAAATAGTAAAATGGGTATGACGACATGATGTCCAATCCTGTAGATATCTGGACACAAGTCAGAACGTGAAGTAGAGGTCCAAGACTCTTTTCAGACCTAAGTGGTCATGCATAACCTAGTACCCAGGATAAAACACCTTCCCGTGACGCACGTGTCCCAACACGAATAGGCGGGAGAATATATTGCACACATTCGCATAGTGGCAAATGGCAGAAGGGTGAGGAAGACACCAACATTAACAGGATAACCCTGATGAAGTGTGAGGGATACTTACTGTGTGCAGGCATGACCGACCATACCTGTCAACCTGTGTGAGCTAGATATCTGGACAGAGCCATGAATACAAGTGAGACAAAGGTCCAAATGCAGGTACAATTTGCAAAGATAGCTGTTAGAATTTATTCATTTATGTGCAGTTTGAGTACCCGGGAAGTCCACTGGGCCAAGAAGTGCCCAGTTTCAGTGGCGGCCCGGAGAGAAAAGCTCCATAAGCAATACAAGGAAATAAAGGCTACATAATGTTAAAGGTAAAATACAAGAGTAAAATTCATACAGTAAGGAAATACACATACATAAAATGTGCATAATAAGACAGTGCAAATCCAGATTTTTGTAGTGGTAATACAGATATTTACAACAATTACATACTTGGAGTCAAGTGAGTGTCAGCTAAGTCTGGTTAAGCTGGAGGGCAGAGAGGAGCAGGAGTATGGAGAGCTCAGAGGAGTGAGATCCCTAGAATTTATATCAGGTACAAGCAGGAATATATCCATTTGGATAGATAAACATAAAAATATTATAGAATAACAGTTTGCACAATGGCATTAATGTCCGGAGTATGAAGTCTGAAACTCAACTGTCTTCCAGCACGTTCCGACTTCTGTCTTTAATGCCGAGATACTGCTGTGCCAGAACACAACAGCATATTACAGAGGTCCGTACCATACCACTCAACTGTCCAGATATTCGCAGAATGGCCAGAGTGTTGGATCATATTGTTGTTGTGTGCCTCTGACAATTTGCGTCTGTCCGGGAAATAGCTGAGGATTGATGTCACTAAATAATGAGGATTAAGTATAAGACTCCAAATCCCACAGAAGAGTCATGATAATGCAAAACCTAGTATTCTATCAACGTTCTAAGCTTATAAGGACAATAGTTAAAATGTGTCCCTATTACTCTCCCCATCATGTAGCGTTTGCGCAGATTTGTTGCTCTAAGAGGTTGAGAGGTATGGTCCATACGTATTTACAGTAACAACCCTTCACATTTGTGTAATGTACAACTGCATACCTGTAGTCACATCATGTCCAAGATAATAATCCCCGTATGAATGAATACAGGTAATAGTCAAATGTGAATGGGTACCCCCCCTCACCATGGAATATGGACCGTAACAACCCCACCCATAATATGTACTGCCAACAGAATAAGCTCCTGACAGGTGCCCAAACACCTGTGTCTATAAATACAGGTAAAATGTTCATAATAGGGAGAAACTCCCTGCCATATGCTTCGTCTGACATTTGAACTTGGCCAGGGAAGTTCCATTCACCAGGCAGACAAGCCTAAACCCAGTTCACTACATGAACACCCTGACAATCAGAGAACTGTATGTGCCACGACTATATGCCCTGGTGTTCTGCATATCCTTGGAGTGATTAACAATGCAGCTGGGGTCCACAGCAGTAGGCAATAGGGAATGTGTAATATGTAGTACCGCGTTTTTCCCAGCAGGAGAATGGATGCCTGTGTTGTAAGTGAAGCGGTGAGGCATATGTTGATGTAGCCAAGTACTATGGGTATGCATATCAATGAGGCAGAACAGCGACAGAATCATGTTTCCGGCATCCGGCCAACGTGAATGCAGTCCCGGTTGACCTACGACCACTGCACATATAACTTTAAAGTGTAATGAATGCATTCGTGCTGTACACACATTTAAATACGTAAAGGTGAACCATGTGTTTCACATCAGTCGTAAACTGGACTACAGATATGTAAGTGTTACGGTCAGAAGTATGAAAGACCACGTAAACACAAATATCTATTAAACATATGTAACCCACAACATGTATTTGCAAGTGCGCCTGCGCGTGTGTGATCCACGCACAGCATAGCAAATGAATGCTGTTTCCTCCACGTTATATATACATGGCTCAAACCTGTTAACCCCGTAAAGTATGAAATCGGACAAAGCCATGCAAACTACTGGTACAAATAGGGACAATCCCCAGATATATGCCAGAACAAACATAGAAAGTGGATAGAATAACAGGTGTGTCAGTAGCATGGATTCTCTGAAGGGTATGAAGTTGTAACCTGAACTGCTTGTCATTATTTCCTAATGTCAGTCTTTAATGAAATGCCACTAAATTGCCGGATAGACACAAGGTTATGAAAAACAGACCGAAGATAAGAGGCAAACAGCTGTACATTCTGCGACAATCTGTACAGTTGAAAGGTATGGTATGGATATAGATATATGTGTATACACATAATCCACAGATGTAAACCAAAGCAAATTATGAAATGAGGAATGTACATGTATATATGTATACACAACAAACATATGTCCCTGTAGATATAACACATGTACACAAATAGGCCACGGTATAGCTATTATGGGTAGACAAACAGGCATGCACGAAAGGTGAATAAACCGCTGCTTTCCAAACCATTGGCCGGAAAGTACCAGTGTGACAGGCCGGCAAGTTCTACACTTTAAACATGAATATAGGTGTCCATTGCAGGACCCCAAAAATTGATCCATACGAAGTGTCAACCGTCATTGATGCCAAAGGAGTGTCCCCTACAAATACGATATAGCTGTACATGCAACAGTAGCAGGTGCAATGGTAGTAACACATGTGTCGATAGAATGTATGATGTACGACTTGATATCCGGAGAGTGGGGAGTGCTTAGAAGTGTCTCCACACTTTATTACCACTCACATTAAACATGTCTAATGGGTACTGTGGAGGAGTGTCAGGTATGGGAATCATGGGTATGCAGAAATGGGCCTAGGTGTTGGTTGGCACAGATTTATTAGGTCCGCCCCATGGGAGTGATGTGGGTAAAGCACACACCTATATTCACAATAAAGGTTCAAACCATCTACTGGATATTGTGTAAACCATTGTGGGAATATGTAGGGACCTATATCAGTGTCATGTATGCGATTATCATGGATGGACATGTGTACGACCAAGATGGTAACCATACCTGCCAAACTGTCAGAATAAGACAGCTGGACTAAGGCATAGTTCATGAAATACAAATAGGGACTATATTAGATATACCCCAGACAAATTCAGAACATTGATAGAATAATGGTGTAGTCAGGAATATGAATGTTATGAGGGTTAGTAATCATGACATAGAAATGTCAGTCATTATCATCTAACCGCACAGTCCGTAATGCCTTGCCAGTAATTTACCAGAAAGGCACAATATTATGACAAATGTAACAAGATCATAGGTCAAACCTCGGGTCATTTACCCATAATGTGTACAGGTGGGAGGTATTAAGGTAACCTGTTCTAAATAAAGGAACAGAACTAGTGATACTAGGTGGACAGGTGAGAAGAAAGACGTCAGGACAAATGACAAAACATGTACAAGTCTAAAGCATGTACCTCGACATAGGTTAATGACAACGTATGCCCTGTGAAAGTCAATGTGGAAGGTAATAGACTCAAAAGACAGGTGTCCCTCAGGGTGTCATGCAGTGTCACCGATACAGTGTCCAGTTCCCCATACTCGTACGTGAGCGCTGCCACTGATGTAAAGCGCAAATACCGGAGTACACATAAGGTACATGATAGAATAAGTAGTGCGGATAAGCACCTGTTGGTCTCTGTGAGGAATACAACCATCTGGGTGGGTGTGTCTTGCAATATAAATGTAATGGCATCTGTCCTGTGATGCCTCCATACTTTGTGCGTATTGGTGTAAGAAAATTGATATCCTGTATCAGAAACATACTTCGCAACTGTTCAGATTTACGCAGAATGTGCAGGGTTATGCCCCATATGTTTGGTGTGTTCTTCTTAAAATCTGTACCTTTCTGGCAAATACCTGAGAACTGATGTCATTCAATAATGACAAACAGTTGAGTTTAAGACTCCAAATCCTCAGAAAAGTCATACTACTGCAAAACCTATTATTCCGTTAACTATCTACGTTTGTAAGAGCAATATTTAAAATCCGCCTCTATTTGTCCCGCCATCATTTTAGGCTTTGTCCAGATTGTTGCTCTAGGTGGTTGAGAGGTATGATCAGAAACAGATACATGTCTGAGGAAACAGCATTGTCGACTGCAACATAACTCAGAAGGTATAAAAAGCGCTGCAGTAGGAAGTTCAGTATTGGCCGCAGGTATGTGCTGACATGTCAAATGACGCAGCAGTCTACATGAAGTACCCATGGGGCTGTCACCTGTACAAATGATGGCAGTGGGACATACCCACAGCCATGCACACACCACAAATAGACATAACACACAGCAAAGCCTAGGCCATGATACATGAAGCCTCTGGCGTGTACGAGTAGAGTGAGAATACTGCAAGGAAAGATGTCTGCCAAGCTATTCAGCAAACTCCTGTAGGGGTGTGTAAGACCACCCGTAACACGAACGTTGCACAGACAATGTTGGCATTTGCAACATACCCCAGTTGTATGTGAAAGCTATGCAAATATGTGCTGCATGAAACAGTCAGCTGTCTGTTCAAGAGCAGCGTTATGTGCAGAAATGTACCCGGATGATAGGCGATTAACGTTCTTCATGTTGCTAAATGGAGCAATGACAGCTGCAAATACGGTATGAATACAGTCGAAGAAGCATGCCAATATCCAAATCTAAGGCCAGTGGCATTATTGTGCATTGGATATCAATAAAACTGTAGTTGTCCTCCCCCGATCTCCGGTGTGGAAGCATAGCGCAGTGCCACGAGAACGCGCTGCGCTTCAAAACAAGTCAAATATGTATAATATACAATAAAAATTAAGGTTTAGTTAGATGTTAGTATGCCATGCAGATGAATGGCAAGCTGGAGACAACATGGCTACTGCATACTGGTTGTCATGTGTGGAAGCGCTCTGCCTGAGATGTAACAAAGCATTTGTAGGCAATCTGATGCAAGTGAGGCTGCGGATAGTGAAGCACAACATGTCACGCCATATGGGACTAAGCCTCTACAGTGTAGTGTGGGATAAGGGGATGAGTAGAGTATAAGATAGGTGACAGCATCAGTGTGTATGTATAAAACACTGTACTCTTACCGGAGCAGTGTCACATGTTTGCTGTCAGTACTGAGTGGAAGAGGCGTGTTATGAGGTATCCTAGGAAAGTCAGGAGACTGACGGTGTATGCCATGGATACTAGCGATGTTACCTGCAAACCTGCCTACAGTGTGTCTGTGCCCATGTGCGCAAGTAAGCCCAAGTAAGCATGTGTGCGTGCGTCAGACTGTGTGCATGTGTTGAAGAATGAGTAGGCTAGTGTACGAATGGTGAAGCCCGTGTAATGTCGTGTACGCCAGTGTACGTGTTTGTAATTATGTATACATGTGTACTACACACATCACACATGTACTGCACACTCACACATACTGCCAATACTACACACATCAGTGAAATGGCACATAGATGGAGAATACAACATCAGAATTAACAGTGCTGTAAACTATGCTACATTGATGGTCACAGCTGCAATGCATCATGCCTGCTGATATACACCTGGAAGTATCTCAGTTTGTGTTAACAGCAGTCTAACATCAATACAGTGGAATACAGCCACCGTGTGCATCAGCACCAGGTTAGTCTGATCTTGCATCAATGTTACACATCACAGGTGGTGGCACTGGTGACATCAGAGCTGTCATTGAGCCGTCCAGTTTACACGTAGGTGTGTGTGTGTGTGTGTGTGTGTGTGTGTGTGTGTGTGTGTGTGTGTGTGTGTGTGTGTGTGTGTGTGTGTGTGAGGGACAACAGTTATTGCATGGCCCAATGGTGATGCAATGGGATTGTGTATGTGATAGCCCTAGCTGTTTGTGGTATCTGTGTGTATCTGCATATACCCAAGTACAGCAGGTGTCAGCCATATACAGGAGGTTGTGGGACAGTCACAGACTGTACCTGCCAGGCTGTAGAGATCACCATTAGTGGCTATGGACACCCCTCCATGCGTCCACCACTAACCCAGTTCTGCACCTGTCATTGTATACACATACAGTCCTGGGATCTGTACCACAACCTGTGGATAAACATGAGTCAGTGATGTTAACCTGAGTTGCATAGAATTGTCAGTTACGACATACAGATATGAGCCATACTCCCCCTGCAAAGTGATAACCACTGCTGACTGTTGCCAAGATGTGCATACGATCATGAATAGTTGCTGTACTAACATTGTTTCCAATGCCCCTTGTAATACCCAGCAACACAATAACCGGTCACTACACAAGTATAACCCACCATCACTACAGCACACAGTATGTGCACAATCACAGAGCCATAGCACATGTACATATATCCAAGGTGATCACGTACAGATAATGCAGCACATTCAAGAGAGATAATCTCAACATACGTATATATATATATATATATATATATATATATATATATATATATATAGATAGATAGATACAGACATACACACACGCACACAACACATGTGGCAGGGTTGGAAGCAGAACACAAATGTAACCATTGTACCACACAACAGCATTACGGAGTTACAGAACACGCAGCCGTGATTAGTAGATCACAGCATTCACACAGGCATACGTCTAGCCTGCAGACAGCAGCATCAAAGGCAAAGATGCCGCATGGATGTTATGGTGAGTGAATACTGTAAAAGCACTGTTGTCATGCAGCTGGAAACACACACACTCGGTAGGGCTGGGAGTCAAACATATACCTACCTACCCTATCACACTACAGCATAACACATTTACAGAACGCGCTACCAAGATTACTAAACACAGCAGTACCAGAGGCATTCTTCTAAGTGCGTGTCATCATCCGCAAAGGCAAAGACATCGGCAGGAAATATATGTGCATGAGGTGATTAAAAGCATGACTTGAGTCCCCATGCAGATGGGAGCATGCGCGCATACACACACACACACACACACACACACACATGCACACACTTGGCAGGGCTGGGAGTCGAACATACACCTAACTACCCTAGCACACTACAGCATGACGCATTTACAGAATGCACTACCGAGATTACGGCGCGTGTCATCATCCGCAAAGGCAAAGACATCGGCAGGGCATATCTGTGGTGTGAGGCATCTAAAAGCATAACTTGAGTCCCCAGGCTGATGGGAGCATTCTCACATACACACACACACACACACACACACACACACACACACA
Organism: Protopterus annectens; assembly: GCF_019279795.1. Lineage (NCBI taxonomy): Eukaryota > Metazoa > Chordata > Ceratodontiformes > Protopteridae > Protopterus > Protopterus annectens. Next base: position 466,624,424 of record NC_056751.1, read on the forward strand.
CACACACACACACACACACACTTGACAGGGCTGGGACTTGAACATACACCTAACTACCCTATCACACTACAGCATGACGCATTTACAGAATGCACTACCAAGATTACTAAACACAGCAGTCCCAGAGCCATTCTTCTAGGTGCGTGTCGTCATCCGCAAAGGCAAAGACATCGGCAGGACATATCTGTGGTGTGAGGCATCTAAAAGCATAACTTGAGTCCCCAGGTGGACGGGAGCATGCGCACACACACACACACACACACACACACACACACACACACACACACACACACACACACACACACACACACACACTTGGCAGGGCTGGGAGTCGAACATACACCTAACTACCCTATCACACTACAGCATGACGCATTTACAGAATGCGCAACTGAGATTACTAAACATAGCAGTTCCAGAGCCATTCTTCTAGGTGCATGTCATCATCCACAAAGGGCAGGACGCCGGCAGGGATTGTATAGAGAGTGTACGATCAGACATATTACTGTCCCATGGTAGACGTACACAAACACATGGCAATGGTGTAATCGGGGCAACTAAAGATGTACGGAGCACTACAACAACAATACATAGACACGGGAAGCACTACAGACAGTACACCCTTCAAGATAGTCACCCAGTGCATACTCGGTAGGCATCCATCCTAACGTTGAATATGGACATCTGTTGCCTGGATGACCACCATGGCAATACAGGATGTCAATGGCCATGCCCATGCACAGAGGGACATCACCGACACAAGGTGTCACTGACCATGGTCACACACCTGGTAATACATGTCCATTCAGACTGTACTGTGTGTTGATCTACCCAACAGCGTACTGGCCATGCTCACACACTTCGCAGTTGCACAGGGCCGTCTTGCATGCAGACGGGGTCTCAATACGCAAGGGCTCAGTTTGGACTGTACTGTGTGTGTATCTACACCACTGTGTACAGGGCATGCTCACACACTTAGCTGTTGCAAAGGGCCGTCTTGCATGCAGATGGAGTGTAAAGATGGAAGGGCTATGTTTGAACTGCGTACTGGGCATGCTCACACACTTAGCAGTTGCAAAGGGCTGTCTTGCATGCAGATGGAGTGTAAACATGGAAGGGCTCGGTTTGGACTGGACTGTGTGTCCATCTACACAACAGCGCGTGTGGACTGTGTGTTGTGTCCATCACAACAACAGCGTACTGGGCATGCTCACACATGTAGCATTTGCAAAGTGCCATCTTGCATGCAGATGGAGTGTACACACGGAAGGGCACAGTAAGGTATAACTGTCCTCACGCACAAGGCGGTCACACACATGCAGTGACCTGTACACACTCAGCTGCCATCACAGCTGTCACAGGTGCAGGTCACAGACGCACACACTGCAGTGTACACTGTAGCTCTCAAGACATCACCATGTCATCGATGCAGCAATACACAGCCTTACAGTACCACAACACCGTGTGACACATGACCAATGGGCTGTGCAGAGGTCTACACCAACTGTGCAGAGTACACATGTACCGACAGGGTTCCAACAGGTGTTATGCATTGCAACGATACCAGTATACATGAACAGGTCAGCTCAAGACATATCACGGCCCTTACACAGCTGTGACACATGACTGTTGCTGTTCACCAATGAACACACGTCTGGATATGTCATACATGTGATTTTTGTGGATGTGTGCATGGACTGCACACGCAACACATACATACATAACATAGCCTTTGCTGTACCCCATGCAGAACAGTGGCCTAAGCAATGATACGCACGCAAATGTAAAGTGGGTCCATGTTTGTTGAATGCTCACAGTACAGGGGCTAGCAATGTTGACAGGGACACATACCCTTGTACTGGTTGCCTGTGACACCCATGATATCATACCGCAGTCCATGTGTTATGTATGTCAACACACATGTCCAACAATAGCAATGCATACAAACATGGTACCAGGAGACACATGTGAAATCTGTACTGTGCATGCAGCAACCATGCATGTGCAGTGGCCAATGTCTGTAACATAGCTGCGCCTAACTACAACATGCAGTTGCAGTGCAACCCCATCATTGACACCTGTATACGGTGACATACAGACAGCACGTATAGAGGGATGTGTGTACATAAAGTGGTGATCCACCTGTGTATATGTATGTGTGCAGGGGATGGCTCACAGTTGTGTCACACGCCATCCTACCATGCCATGTGCAAACAGTACGCTATGTCACTGTTACTTGACGGTGCTGACATAATGCATACACAGTGGTCAGGTGTTACCAACTGTATGTCACATGACACCTGTAACACATACATCCTCCCGTGCACATATAGCAGCACAATTGCCAGACATAGCGTTGGTACACATAATGCGGACAATACCACTGCATGTCTATGAAATGTCTCATCATATGGCAGGTGTATCATTCCCAGCACTGCCATGTGTGTCCGAATGTGTGACCACAGATGCCACATATCGTGGGGATTACGCCCCAGTTGTTACACATCCCTGTACACCGTTGCAGAGATCTGTACATACTGCAGTGTGGGAAGCATGACGTTGGCAGGTGTGGTGCATCACACACGTTGGCTATCCGTATACACATATCTGGTCACCACAGTGTGTGTGTGTATGTATGTATGTCTGTCTAGTGCTTGGTTTGAGGGTGTATGCTAACATACAGTAAGAACTGATCACTAAACCCTCATGGTGACTAACCCGTCATGGTGATGCAGTCAACTACCCTGTTGATGCCATCGGTCCCAGCCATACTGGCTACGTGTGCATGTTCCTTCTCTGTGGCACATCGTGTGGGTGCAAAGTACTGTGAGGGTGATGACCACATAGGCAAGGGTCCCCATCTCAACACTATGGGGTGTGCGTTATAGTGGTGTACACCCCGTGAATGTGGCCATGCTCCCATACTGTTACAGGGTCTTACTGCTACACAGTGTGGCCTCCTGCTATCAAGTGACACCTAACGTCATCATTGGCCAGACCACTGTGTACAACCCCTGCACCATGTCACCATACCTGTAATGTTTCCTGCTATGTATGTCACGTCTCTGTCCACTGTAGCCTGTTCCACTGACCACATGCTTCAGGTGCAGTATATGTGCAGACATCTGTGTCATGTTAGAGTTTACAACAGTCAGGTTGAGGGTACGTGAAGCATGCTGATATTGCCAGACGTGCCTGTAAGTACTCCACAGTTACACGTGGGGGACTGCAAACACTGCTATCTGTAGGCACATGCAAGTACACCATAGGAGGGAACCAGGGTATCATTACTGACATGCTGTTACTGATGTAACCGAGACACATACTGTGAACACATCACAATGCATGCTGCACCTGAACTACATGGTATGACCAGTGCATGTCTACATTACACAACCTATGTCACATACACATCTCTCAGTATTCACACACAACCACTGCAACATACACATCCCTCACTATGCATACACAGGTAATATTACATACACCTCTCACTATTCTGTTCACCCTGTGCATCAGACCATTTGAGCATATCCCTGCACCAATGGTGTGGATGACAGGGATGCGGCACAGGCTTCATCATATGCACAGGGTGATATGTTTGCTAGGGGCATAGGCTGCACCAATGGATGACATCATGTGTGTCTGTAAGGGCCGGTGATTTGATTGGACTTGTCTGTTCAGAATGCATGTGGGTGTTGTGGAGCCCAACAGTTGTGTTTGCTGTGTGCGTGTATGTGTGCACACAGTTCCGTCATTTGTGAGGCCTACACAGGGGTATTATCGACAGCTCCAGATTGTACAGAACAGGTTGTACAGCTCACTGTGACCGGCCACGTGTCCTGTGCCTGCCAGGGGTTGCACGGGCACTACCAGGCAGAGGTACAGAATGGCTACTGTCCGATGACACATGGCCACTTGAACCGTGTCCCCACTGGGAACATCCAGGGCCATGTCCATGTGGCCTGCTGTGTCCTGGTGTGGACAGCACAGCACCAGCTGCACTGCTACTGCTACCGGCACTATGGGAGCAGCCATTTGAGGTGGCACACTCACGTTGACCTGCACTAGGTGGTGCAGCCGACCGACATCCACATGGCCTATGCTTCACTCCTACCAGATGTTCCAGCACAGACAGCTCACGCTCGCGGATTGCCATGCCACGGGCAAGGATTCTGACCATGTCACCCAATCACCTGTCCAGAACATCAGCAAGCTGCTGGTGAGCAGCTGCCAATGCCTGGATGTTGTTGTTTAGGGTACAGATAGCAGCCCTCTGCAGCCTCTGCCCTTCTCTGTTCTGCTGTTCGGCTCTTGCCTGTGCTGCCATTACAGTGAGTAACATGCGTCTGGTGATTCCAGCTGCTGCGCTTTGTCCTGCAGGTGCATGTCTGCCAGAGGTCCTCCTACTAGCAGCCCCAGCCACATGCCTGTGTGGCACATCTGCAGTCAGTTCTCTGCCACCATGGTGTGGGAACACACCTTCTGTAGCCACCACATGTTCCTGTTCAATGCTAACAGACGCTGACTGTCCTTCCTCTATGGCCACTGGTGATGCGGTATGTGTTGGCAGCTGAACTGTGTGCGGGGAAGAGGGGAACATAGGTGGGATGGCAACCGTTGGCACAGATTCCGCCCCTGACATCCCTGCCTGTACCTCATGCATATGTTCATCACTGCTAGCATCTGTGGGGACACTATCAGATGGACCGCAGGAGGGTAATGCACCTACATCACCTGTGAATGCAAAGAAATATTATAAATTACAATAGATACACACACACACACACACACACACACACACACACACACACACACACACACACACACACACACACACACACACCGACACACACACACACACACACACACACACACACACACACACACACACACACACACACACACACACACACGCACACACACACACACACACACACACACACACACACACACACACACACACACACACACACACACACACACACACACACACACACACACTGACACACCATGCATGTGATATGACAGATGGCATGCAGCATGCTTGTGATACAGCTGACAGCATGCAGCCCAGACATCAATAGTGTTTGTAAGCATACCCCCAGGAATGCACACCACAGCAGGCAGTTGTCATATTATTATCCATGCAATGCACACATTCATGGTAGTATGCATGCATCCCCATGATACACCATGTGGATCAGAACAGGATAACAGTACACATGGCTGACGTAACCTTGACATGTAATCTGCTGACGTGTGCATTAACATGCATGCATGCCTGACACAATGGTGTCGTGACACATGTACAGCGTCATACTGGGTATGACATTACGGTGTTGCCCATATGCCCTACAGATAGACTGCATGTTGAGCAAATGTGCATGGGTACGGTAGGGGACCATGAGCCATGTACATTGCTGTACAGTGTGAAGTACAGACACTGTGCCATTGCATGGCATCATGAGGCATCTATATTGCTACACAATGCATGATATGTACACATTGCATGTCCAGAACTGCATGCATACCCATGACATACCTGTGGATTGTGACCCACGATGCTGAAGTGTATACACACCAAACATGCTGTGTCATGTGACAGGTCATTGGAGGACATACAGATGACACCCCCTGCACAATGACTACAGAGTGTTAGCTGCCTGGCAACCATGTCCACACATAGCGGACCTGTCACGTCACAATTTCACACATGACATTGATGTACCACGCACACAAGGTGCAAAGCTAACAGTGATGTCCTATGGCAGCAAGGGAAATGTGCAGTATCAGTGGCCTGGTGGCACTGTCGGTAGAATCTGTAAAGGTGACTACTGTCATGCTATGACACAGACGGCATGTTCAACACATCTTATGGGGTAGACATCACTGACACCTCCCCTAGCTGTGCACAGGCATTTAAGATGTGCAGTGTACCACATCACCTGTACAATCCATCTAGTACGGCTGTAAATGGACCATGTGTGGACAGAGTGGGACGGGGTGTACCCACATCCCATCTACTGTGTGGCAACATGTCTCCGGCCATCCCCCATGGCCATGTGTAGGTCATGTATGTGATGGCCGTCTATCACACATGTCTGTGTTGTCCCATATGACATATACCCATAAATGTTGGATATGTCACCATCCACAGGGCTATGCAGACAAGAGGTGTATGTGTGGTATGGGTTATGGGAAAGTGACAATATTGCAACCAAAATGCTACGTGTCTGAGACATGTCGGATGGAACATCACAATGTGTGAACCTATTGCAGGGGCATATAACAATGGTGATGCCTGTGGTCTGCCCATATCACTGCTCACTGTGTGGTACTGTTTTGTGTACCACATGTTTTGTTCCACTGTATAGTACATTTGCCTCCATTGTATAACACCTCCACCATTGTATGCACAGCTGGACACACATGTAGGAATGACAAATACTGTAGTTTCATGTCTTTGTGTCATGTCATTTGTATATATTGCACATAGGTGGCCTGTGTAGATGATGGGTGAAGCAACCTGTATATCCATGCATTAACTGACCACATGGCGTATAGATCAATGCTTTGACATGCCTGATACCAATGACAGTCTCACCTGCAACGGACTCTTGTGTGTGCGGCATGCCAGAGGTACCTGTGTAGAGTGACACAGCAGTATGAACATTATCCATGACTGTATGACATCACAGGGTGCACAGTGCAAGTTAACACATCCGCCTGTACAATAGCATGTAGGAAGAACATGTGTGCATACCATACCTCTGACCCTTTTAGAACAATAAATGTGGACCAAGCCTATTATGACGGGGGACAAATCGGGACAACTGTGAGATATTGCTCTTACAAACTTAGAAATTTGCTAGCCTAATAGGTTTGCATGCACATGGTTTTACACAGAATGTGCAGTCGTAAACACAAATGTATGTCATCATTTAATGACTCCATTCCTTGGCTATTTGCCAGAAAGGGACAGATATTAAGGGGAATACACCGACAATATGAGGCAGACATCTGGACATCATGCAAATACGTGTACAGTTCAGAGGTATGGTGCATACACAGGGTAGCATAATGTAGCATGCAGCATGTGTGTCCACATACCTTGCATATGTTGTTACATTACATGCTGTGCACTAACACATGCACGTACGTGGGATATACTGGCCATATATTCAGTACTGACTTATCGGGCAACTCCAGGCTCATTGGTTGGGAGACACCCACCTCCACGATGACAGCTAGGTTTTCTGGGAGCTGTTCCAAGGGTGTCCCCAGACTTGCCAGTAGCTCCTCTGTGAGTGTGAGTGGAGGCTGGGTTGGTGGCCCACCACCTGTTCCACCTTGTTCCCTGGCGATTGCAGTGGCATGCTGTTTTGCATGAAGAATCAAATCCGTGCAGTGTCTGCGTACCTGCTGGTAGGTGCAGTTGTGGTCACCCACTTCGTTGACCCTCCTGTGAAGATCCTGCCACAGGATGCCCTGCTGCTGTGCGTGCTGTAGCACGTGGCTAAATAACACCTCGTAGTTCTCATGGAGGTACGGGATTAGGACTTCATTCTCCTGTCGGCTATAAGCAGGTAGGCGTGTACGGGGCATTATCTGTAAGACATGATGATGGTGACAGGTCACATCTACAGACATATACAGTGATACCGCTGCACATACACTTCTAGTACATCTGCACAGTTATCTTTGCAAATCAACATGACACTAATACGACTGGTATGTATGTGTCACACACATGTAACGCCCATTATGCATTGGATATCTTCTCCATACATGTGTGGCACCTCATTAGTGTTCCTACTGCATGTGACGTCTGTCTTCATGTGGGCATGTCTGTTTGCCTGCACTGGTGTTCTTACCTATCTACACATGCCTGGATGTATCCATGGTAATGCTGTTGACCTTGATGCTGTGTATATGTCACATATCAACACAGACACGGCCTTAATGGACTTGGGCAGTAACAATGCAGCAAGTACGCATGGAAACCTGTACATGCATCTGTTTTGCCATAGACATCTACACTTCACTGTACAGCTGTTCAACATCCTACAATGGATCGCCTATGTTGCACATGTGATAGACATGGGACAATGGCTAGTCGGGCGTCATTTGCAGGTAAGGTTATCGGCTACAGCATGTACGTGCTGGGTTTACTAGCTGAAACCGACACCCATTACGCCACTGCGATGGGCATCAGTGACACATTAGTGATCCAGATAGTTGATACTACATCTACCATACGGCCATCACACCATGTATGACAGGGATGATGTGTGCAGCTATGTGGACAGGGCTGCATGGTATGATGGGAGTATGTCACAGGTATGGCACAGGGATCTGTCCAGCATGTGGCCATCCTAGTCGTAGGACGATGGTTGTCCATCACATATGTCTTTCAGATCAGGCTATGGACATGTAGCATGTCCAACAGCATAGTGTGGCATATGTCTGTATGCAAGGTGGATAGCATACTGCATACTGGAGGTGAGTATTGTGGAGGCTGGTATTGGGCATCCACGCATGGGCCCTACCCCTGGAGGGTTATATGTGTTCCAATATTGGTCACACGGGTGCTGTGTATGGCTGTCCAATGATCTCTGTGCTCATGGATACCACCCTGTCATGTCATGTGTACCTCTGATGACTACCTAAAGGGCCAGGGAGACGTCTCCAGCTCAGGGAGGTGTTGTGCACTACACCATCCCTAACACAGTGTCCATAATGTTGACCACAGCCTAGGTGTTACATACTGGGTACAGGGGTATTCCCCCCTAGTGGTGTCATTGCTCACATCATCCACCAGAATGTGCACATGTCACACACCTCACACACACAGCCCATTCTGTATGTTGTTCACAACACTGCGACAACTATTGCCCATAGGTCATGGCCATTCACATCCTCACATACACAGCTGGCTGACATTTGTCTGTATGGTATGGCCTGCAATGCGGGTGGGGTACGACACATTACCCTGGTTTACTGTAGCTGACACCATGTGATATGCACATATCACTGTAGCCCCTTTAGTTGTTGTGAGTCTGTCAACAGGCCACTAGTGGAACACTACTGTGACATACCAAGGCATTTGTAGTCAGACATCTGTACTGTCTTGTACATCTGTACTGCTAACATCTGCATTGATAATGGTCGTGGACCTGCAGAACATACCCGACACTGTTCTGATGTGGTGCCGCCAATCATAACTGTTGTCAATACTTGTGGGTTGATATTATCCAACACCCTTTCTGTACTGTATGGGCATGCTTGGCACTTGTTCAGAGCTTCTTGGCACGTTATGAGCTACTGCTTAGTTTAGCACCCATTTCACACCAGTCTTCACAGGTAGACTGTCTTTCTATACATTTCCAGCTTGCTTACAGTACAACAGCTGTTGTACACACATCACTCACATATCTCGTGAGACATGATGGTTCATACGGCGTGTCCAGCTGGCACGTACCACTTATATACAGGCATGTCCAAGTGGCACGTACCACTGCTATTGCCTGTCACTATGATGACTATGTTGTACATGTGGCGATAGAGCTATTCTCATGTACACAGTCAATGCACACCTCCAAACATACAACAGTACAGCCTGTGGGGGATGCACATATGCAGCCCTGCTGGGGGTTATACTGTCACCAACCCTGACTGCACCTGACAGTCATGTGGGGATATACAACATTTGCAACACACCCCACTCATCACATAGCTCCACACAATCCCCACCACAGGCCACACATACGGAGACACCTTGTACAGTACCCCTCCATACTTTGTGTGGGCAACAATGGCAGCCCACATCGCCAAACACAACCACACCAACCTATAGCTCACAGACACGTGTGCCCATCACATGCAGCCAATAGGGTGTTGTAATATACACAACACACCTGTCATAGGTGACTGTCGGCAGTCACACTGCTGTTCCACTCAGCAGGCTACACAAGGCGATAGTCACTTACATCATACTGTCAAGTAACTGGTTCTGCAACATAACCTATACACACATGCCACAACACAGCAGGTATGATGTGACTGTCATTTTCCATGTTTGTGTGACTGAACTTGTATCTCAGGGCACAGACTACGTGTGCAGGGACATGCATTAGCGTACCAGTGTTGTAGCCTGATGGTGTGGTCCAAGCCCTGGGGAGCATTTTGCGGTCATCCGGACCTGTTACCACTGTACAACGAGCGACTGTGTCACTCCCAACAGTTGTCCATGCTTCTGCTGTCATTCCACAGTTGTCTGGTATATGTCCACTTTGACAGACCTGGTCAAACATGATGCTGTGGAACAGTTGACCTGCACCTGTCAGCCGTGGGTGTACGGATCACATGTTGGACTCTTGCTGCTTTTATACTGCCTGTCTTGCACAGTGTCCAATAACAGTCACCAGCAGAACGGAAACTGGCTAGCGAAACACGTGGTCATGTAACAATGCCTGACATCATCCTTTGTGATGCACGCAGGCAAAGCACACCTGATACTGCACCACTTCAATATCTGTGCTGTGACTCGGACCTGCCTCTTGGCTCTGCAGAGCAGACCTGCAATGACTGGTTATAGACAGACCGTTCCTCTCAGGCACATACCTGGACTGGCACACCCAAGGCTGAGGTGTCCCCATATTCCACTATGATGTGCACACATCCCAGCTGGTTATTCCACACAATGCATCACAGGTGCTCCATGTGCAAATAACTGTGTCCGGAACTGCTATGCACAGTATTACCAGCTGCGGATTCAACAAACCCCACGGCTGCCACACCTCATTTCATGGTGTACTGGACAGTTGGGCTCATACTGCTGCTACTGATGTGAGACTGACAGTAACCCACACTTAACTGTGATAGCCACACATGTACCGACACATTCGGTGTACACTGTCCGTGAGTCATAACCTCCGCTTGGATGGTTTGACCAATACACACCACCTCCAAGACCAACAGTATCGTTGACATGGACACTACCAACATGTGACTGCTGTTCCACACCTGGGGTTATCCCCTCATTGGTGGTATCCGAACATATGCTACTCACCCTTGTTAGCCATATACCAGCACCACACACTTCATGGCATACACAGTAGATGAGTACTGCAACACCTACTACAGATGTCGTTTGACAGTGGTAGTTGACGTCATGACACATGTGCAGGTGGACAATGCACATACAAACACAGAGACATACCCCAGTGCACTTCATTAGCATCTACACGACAATATAGATCATGCTATGCCACACAGAGCCATGATGGTACACACCAGATATAAGACGCCACTCTAGGGGTGAAGTTCCATGGACATACTTTACAACAACAGGTGGGGGATGTTGCACAGTGGTGTACATTCCCATGGGTGGGGTATGTCACTGGTCGGCCTCGGCAGGGCCATGGGATCCCTCATCACATACTCCATAACTAGCGACGTACACATTACTGCAACACATTCCGAGATGTACCACCAGGCATCATGGTGGTATATCAGTAGTCGTATGCAATACCCACATCTGCTCACACATACAACTGTCACTCTGAAACATGACAGTAACAGGTGATGTTGGCAACATGCTGTCAGATGGCTTCAATGCTAACATTACACCCTGTCACTCCCTACGGGGCCACATTCCTAGCAAGAACATTGCTGTGTACCTGCAATCACACCTACACAGTACTAACCTGCACATTATATGTCCTAGGACACTGGCCCCTTGTCACCCTACAATATTCCAGGCTGTGATGTCCACAGACCTCTGAATGACATGTCTCCCCACTGGGACACCATATTCAGTAATAGCCTTGTACCAGACATTGTGGCCCCTGACTGGCACACAGCGACCGTTACAGTCCACACAGCTGGTGCCACAATGCACAACTGGGACTATTGCCCTATGCACCTCACTGGACTGTTCTGCATGGCTATAGGGCACATCATCGTGGACATCATTCACTGAGTTTTTGTTGTGCTCCTGTCCTTTGATACCAGCTGGGTTGGTTTGTTGGAGCCACAGCATGCCCCACACCTGTTCAGACACCTTTCATTAGGGTGCCAGAGTAGTTGACAATGACACTGGTGTCCACACAGCCTACATTGTCCTCTCGCTGCCTTTCAGCACCGTTCTCTATTCTGGTATTGACAGCATACACATCCACCTGCACATCAAGACATATGTCTCAGGATGTTATACACAGTGGATGATGGACGGGACACACACACTGAGGGTGGCATACCATATCACATACTGCATTCCAGTTACATGTGGCATATCACAGTCCTCAGTCACGGGGCCCTCATGTACAGTATATGCTTCCCTGAGGTACATGCAATCACTGAGGGGACTTCCCTGCCTAGCTGTATGGACCACTGCATACCAAGCGCCGTTGTTGATCCACCAGCTGTTACAGACCCCATCCATATGGGTGTCACTGTGACGGATACCTGATATGAGCATCATGGCCTCAACCTGCATGACAGTTGGTATGAACATCACCTTTGCAGTACACCATCCACCCACTGATTATCACATAGGTGTTACTCCCCTACATACATGTCGCATTGCACATGTTCGTACTACACATGTATGTCGCACACACTCCTGTGATTACCACATTGCCACTGTGGTGTGGATATCCTACGTGTCCAAACTCATCTGTACTGGGTGTGTAGCTGGTACATAGGCACCCATTGTACCTCTGCACACCGGACATATACACACATCAATGGGTACAGCACCCCACTTAGGGTGTACCTTAAACAACAGCTACAGCTTTACATAACTCAACATTAGAACGCCATGACGATTGCTAACATTCGCGGCTGCAGTACAGACACCACGTCTGTACACATTTGCGGGCTACATACTCAGGGGTGACGTCTACTGCATAAACAGGGCCCATGTCTGCGAATATGTTATTGGATATACTCTGCATACGCGACATAAACAATAGCCACTGTGAGCATGATGCCCATGGATATGTGTACACACACGACAGTGTGTGGGATGTGCTTGGGGATTGCATTCCCAAAGCAGACACTCACCATGCTTTGGGACAAGATTCCTATGTACATCACGCATGGACAGTCAGTAGCAGTGTTCATGTGATACCTTACTTGGTGGATGGTGGACACATGTACACCAAGGATCACTGCATTTGCTGTACTGAGCAGCGATGCAGGTTACACATGGCTCTTCTGTTCACAGGACACTACCCTAGAGAGGTGCCACTGGTATGCACACTGTAGTTATTGTTACACATACACTTGCCAGACTGCATGGTACCCCACTATGAACCTGTGGAGCTATTACATGTCCTTTGTGCATGATTACTGGAATAGCCATTCCATTTAGATTAGCTGCCATGCTATTATCATGTCCTGTGACTACAGGCCATATGTATCCTGCTATTCTACATGCCAATCATGTTCTTGTTTGTCTGTCACATCTCTTCTGCTATTCTAGTAGGGGATTAATGTTTGCGTCCTTTGCAAATGCACAGAGTGGATTACGTTATTTATGTCATCATAACTGTTTATACATAACTTAATTACATAGTACTCACATCACTGTATGATACCTTTGGTATGCATTATATGCCTGTTCTCCTGTGTAGCATATCTGACATATCAATCTACTGTACTATACATTACACATATGTTACATGGTATCCCATAATTCATAGCATACTTGCACAGCGGGACCACCTTAGACATGTCATTGATGTTATATGCCCATACACATGCGTACTGTTACAGTATATACATATAATACTATCCCCTGCTATGGCACATACTTGTTGGACATACCCTGCCACAGCCGGCGGGTCGTCTGACATTGTTCTGTTTAAAGCCGTCATGTTGCATCCCTTGTGGTGTCTATACTATTTACCTTGTGGCCCACTGCTGGACGCACAACTTCTACATTACTACGATCAGCAAGACATCACTACATAAATACCATTTCCCACTTTATGCATGGCGGACTCTTTTAATTACTGCAAACCAGGCTATGCATACACTGACATAACTTAATACAGAACATACTATACATAAGTTGTACATACCTTGATATCGTTACAGTATTTCGTCTATATCTTGCTGTTCTGTATCACTCTTTGCACTTTTTTTCGGTATGAGCATACATTTGAATATCTGGCAAGTCATCCTTATATACGTCGATACCTGCAACATGTGGTTTACTGCCGCCAATTGGTGTGCCTGTGTGACTAATTATGTGCACTTCAGCTGTGCAGCTACTCCATTTGCCAATTACGCGTCAACAGTGGTGCATAATTGAATTCTCCACTTGGGCATTGGCCATTTGCCCTGACTTCAGGGAGACGGCCTGTATTGTGTTTTGTTGTGTGTAATTGCAACTGCTATGTGTAGAGCCGAGTGTATTTCAGAGTCATGTCCCCCATGGATTGTGTGTGTTGGCTTGTGTATGTAGTTCTACCTGTCACTGTACCTGTCATCCCACCTGTCTGATAACGGACTATTGCAAACTCCTGTAACATCTCCGTTTGTTCCATTATACGATGGACACAATTTTGCATGGCACCTTTAAATGTGTCTCTCACAAGGTATGTTAATGGTTCAGCAGATGTAATTGACTAACTGGATGTTTGTGCTGTGATTATGGTCTGTATTGCTATTGTTTCCAGTGTGGGGGATGTAGGCGGGTGTACTTAACATATACGGTTTTGTGGGGCTTGCATTTCTATGTAGCCCATATATATGTGTGTGGGCCCCTTCCCTAATTACAGTGCTATCACTTACTACACATCTGTTATGGGTGTTTACTTTGGGCCGTTGTTAATTGGTATCTATATAGTATGCAGGTGAGATTGATACTTCCATACCTCGGGATGTACGCCGATATGTGCAGGGATATTTCTAAATGACCGCTATCCCGTGTATGTGTGCCCCAGATATTTGCAGTCATTGCAGTGGTGTTGGTGTCACACCCTCTGTGGCATGGCTTGCCACCTTTTTATATGGCCATAGTTAGACACTTGTGGGTCACACAGTGGTGTTTACAGGCTGACATATAGGCACGGTCAGTACACAGGATGGCACATACTTTTATCCTCATTACATACCAATTGTTCTTGGACCTTGCCTACGTATCCGTTTGCATGTAACATTTCTGTTTCTTACATCCAGGCATGAGTATTTCCTACAAGTATTGCATAATATTTGGGACATACTAATGCCCTACACTCTTGAACAGTTGCCCTTTGTAATGTTTCATGTCAGGACACACATGCCCAGGGAGGGGCTGTCCCTCCCAGTGTGGGACAGGTGGTTACCGCATGCCTATGGCTGGCTATACCTGCACCTACCATTATCATCTACCTCCGAGTTGCCACCTACAGACGCATGATGTGGACACACACACACACACACATTACAGTCACATGGAAACACACATGGCACCCTCAACACACACATACACAGGCTACATCACTCTCAACCACAGTTGTACACGGTACCCACGTGGACTGCACCGCCAGCAGTGGTGACTACATGTCCTTCCTACTGTCATATTGCTCATGGTTCTACTGTTCCAGTACTGTGTTCTTTCTGTCTTTCAGCCTCCTGGTTAAGAGTGTCAGTGTGTGACACGTTCCATACTTGGCGGTATCCTATTTAGTTGTACTTCAAAGGTGTTTTGAATGAGGTTGACCTATCTGTATATTTGCAGATGTCAGCAACTCCTTTTATATCAACATATCTCACACTATCACCCTTTTGATCGGTATTATATATGTGTATATATATATATATATATATATATATATATATATATATATATATATATATATTTATATATACACATATCTCAGACAGGGATGGTGACAGGCACGCTACGCCTTTCATTGTGTGTTTGTCAGTGTATACTTTGTTTCCTGGACTCCTCACGTTTGTGTCTGTACCTGTCACATTACACACCTGCCGTGGGTTAAGATTACCTCCTGTGCCACTTTGCGAGGGACAGTCCCTCTTTCTGCAGATGTGTCCTGCGACATATATGTGAACATAGCAAATGTCCTGCGACTGTGGGACAAACATATTCCCTATAGTTTATGTAATAGTTGCATATCCGACCCACCTACATGTTACAGGACACGGAACACGTTCCTGCAACCATTACTAGAATAAACTTTTTATCAATGCAAAACACTGACGTTCTGGTTGTCATACTGGTTGGGTGTATGTTTCGGCTTGCAGACATCTGGCATATGTCCCACATTGGTCTTTTGCAATGTGGCAACCCTGCAGTACATACATCTTGGCTAGCAATAGTGTTGGGTGATTGTATACATGATTGCCTGTTCCACTCCTGGCAGTGGTCATTTTACCCTTCAGAGAAGGCGCTATTTGTTCAGGGGTGACTAATGCTGGTTTCACCTGTTCTGTACATCATTGACGGTGATCTGCGCAGTGGTCAGTGAAGCTTAGCCCTGCTTTGCGCATATCCATATTGTCGTATTTAAACATCGCTTACCAGCTGTGGGCAACGCTTATTCCCACTAATGTGTGCTACTCATATTCTGATGACCTGCATCTGGAATGCCTTACCCATGCTGTCGGGATTACGTTACATCCCTTGCAGGACATGGGACCGGAAACATGCCCTACAGTCACTGCATGTACCACTTGGACACCTGGGTGTTGTACATATTATGTCATTTTGTATGTGAAGTACACTACAGCAGTTACTCCTCTCTACACTCACATGGATAACTCCATTAGTTTACAAATTTATGGGTCCAGTTAATAGTATGTCCATGTGATGTTTACTTGCTGTACTCCGGCAATGGGTATATCTATCACAATTACCTTCATCCGACAGTGGATGCAGCATGCTGGGATGACGAATGCCTGTCATGGGTACATCCCCTGCCTTGACACCACATCCATGCCTACATTTTGTGGTGCCCCCTCAGTGATGCAGCGGGGAATCCGTGCTGAGTGTGTGTGGGACAGTGCTTACACACATGTGCTCCCGCGATTGCCTCTGCTCCAGTAAGCGACAGTTGCTTACTCGATGTTGTGGCGACGGGAGTCACTGTTTGCCCCATTTGGTGTTTTGCCTCTGACAATCGGGCGTGTACCTGCTGATGTACCTGAGAACCTATACACACAGCAACGACAGATGCTGATAGGCGCATCTACTGTTCAGGTGTTGACATTTCCGTGTTCCAATGGCTGTTACATGTACAATGTTTGAGGGCTGCCTATGTAGGATTCCACAGTGGGCCACCTATACATCACAATTTACAGGTGGTCGTGTTTGTGTGCCATCCATTTTAGTGTGTGTGCAGGTGGAGAGGGGTGTCAGTCTGTGGGAGCCTACACTGTCAAGCTATGTGCTATACGTTCCCTCTTTGCCAAGGCGTAGGCATATTGGGCACGCATCCGTCTGCCTACTGGGGCTGGCACAGAGTGTCCGTGATCTAGATCCCTCTGTGCCTGTGTTGGCCTTGGCAATTGCGGTGGGCTGTGAGGCCCTCCCCCATTTTGACCCTGCTGCAGCTGTTTCCGCTGGATTGTATTATGTAGCATGGCACATATTATGAAGATATGGGCACACGTGCCTGTAGAGTACTGCAAGGTGCCACCAGATGTGTCCAAGCACCGGAACTGTGATTTCAGCATCCCGAACACACGCTCTATGATGATTCTGGTTTGTGCATGTGCTTCATTATGGCATTCTTGCATTGATGTGTGTGCATTTCTGATGGGGGTCATCATCCATGGCTCCAGTGCATAGCCAGCATCCCCCACAAGGTGGCCTTGTGGGATGTCCCCCCTGACAAATACCTGATACAGCTGTGAGGCATGCCAGATATGGGAGTCGTGGTAGCTTCCAGGGCTGCCAGCACACATATCCATGATAATGCCCTGGGCATTGCACAACCTGGCAGTTGATGGAGTGGAATCCCTTGCGGTTTATGTAGCACCTACCATACTCACCGGGTGGTGACTTGATTTGTATATGCATGCAGTCTATCGCACCCAGTATCTCAGGGTAGATTGCCACACGGTGGAAGTGACGCATATTGCTGGCCAACTCCTCCTGAGTTTGGAGGAAGTATATATGCTCATTGACGTGTGGTAACATGGCATCCAGGAACTGGTGTAGTACTCTGGATGCCGATGCCTTTGAGATCTATATTATATCTCCAGTTGGCCTTTGAAAGGTACCTGTGGCTAGTATTCGCAAGCTTACACATACCTTTGTGTCCACTGGGATAGGGTCCCCTCTGTTGTTTCTGGTTCTCAGGCGTGGCCAACACAGCTCTACTATTTGCTGTAAGATGTCCCTGTCCACCCTGTAATGCTCTACTATCTCCAGATCATGTAGCCCCTGGTAGGTTACCCTTGGTCTGAACACTCTTCTCCTCCTCCAAGGCCTACGGTGGTTGTCGGCATCATCCTCCACAACACCGCCAGTCTGTAACACATGCTGATGAATCACAGCTATGGCAGCTCCCAACATGTACATTTTAAAAGTTCCCCATCTGTTTACACCTATGGTGCAGTGTTTGGGAATACACAGGTGTGTGTTGGGTGCTTTCACACTTTATACTGTTTTGCTATGAACACTGATGATGTCATAGGGTGTGTATGTACGATCGTGGCTACAGGGTATCTTCTGTGTTTGATTAACAGAACCACTATTGTGCTGCCTTTGGTGTTGCATTACATTTGGCTGCCATGAATTACCTCCTGCCCTTCCGTTTACATTTGTGCGCGTTACACCTACCATGTGCTAGCATGCATCCAGCAGCCTGCTTTCATTTGTACTTTCCTAGACCTGGCTTATCTTGCGTAATGTGTTCTATTGCCAGGCTACTGTGGGTTTGTTTTGCTCTGCTATGACAGTTCTCCTATGTATGCATTCCAAGTCCTCTCCTCCTTTCTCTGCAATTCTCTGCCTCCCCTATCCTGTTTGGCAGGTTTCTGCATGCAGGCTTGTCTTCTGCCGTCAATTGGCCACTGTGAGTTGATTGGTGTTAATTGCTCATTAGTACGCCAATTACCCTGCTTCGGCAATTCCTTATTTTCTTCCCCTGCCCTTCCTGTTTATGCTATTGTTCACGGCACTTTTTCATCCCCGTACACATGCGCTTTTGGGCACCAAGTGTGCTCTCAGCTAAATGGTTCTATACCTTTCTCTCCACCCCTGTCCTGCAGCTTTGCTTAGCAATGGCCAGGCCTGATTTGCATAGCTCCAATGTGCTTACTGATACGGTGGCACACCCCTCTGCTGATGTCATGTATCACCACTGATACACTCCTCGGTGTTATAGCGCTGCGCCATCTGGTACATCCTTAATCCAGCGGGACATTTTCGATTCAGTATTACCTGCTTCATTTGCATGGCATTGACTACTAATTCATAGTTACAGTGCCGAACACTGTCGTGGGCCCTTGGCAACCCTTGCACCATGCTTGTGGTGTAACATGCCTTCCATTGCTCATTATGGTGAAATCATGCTTTGTCTCACATTGCAATTTTTTGCCATTTGTATATATTTCCTTTGTATTCCTGTTTGCGCACACATGCCCTGCGGTTGTACTGTGCGTTACTGTGGCCATGACATTAAATGTTGTTTTTTAGTTGTTGTGCATCTTTTCTTGTGCCATTGGCTGTGTATTTGGCCATTGGCATATGTTAACTTTGTAATACATGCATCTGGTCTGCTTCCATAACTCTGATGTTCTGTTTGGGAAAATGTAAACCATGTATTTTGGTTTACATTTCCATGGGCTTGTGCTATGCCTGCACCACTTCGTGAATTGCTGTATGCCTTCATTAGCATGGTGCGACAATGCGCATGGGGTGATTTGCATACATATGCCGAGGGCTGCGTAGATCTGGCGTACACCAGTAGTGCACGTGGAATTGGTTCATACCTGAATCGCTCGGCAGACATATTTGGCATTATACCGCCTACGCTACGCCTACGCCTAGCGCAAGCTTCATAAATCTGGGGGAGGGTTTTAAAGTAAAACAGTAATTTAAGACAGGTGGGAATTTGTATTAAATCTTAAAATCCATGTTGCTTCCTCTAACTCTGTTAGATCTTTTCCTTTCCCACCACAAAAATGTATAATCTGTAAGATCACAAATTTAAAAACATTTGTAATGTCTGTATCTTGAATATGTCTATATAAAGCATTTGTGTCAATCTGTCTTTTTATCTTCAAAATATGATTTGATTTTTATATAAAAATCAAGTAGAGCAAAAAGAAACTGAATGGCAACTAAGATTAGAGGTAGACAAATCATCAGGTTTAAATGCCACCATAAATATTAAATGTTTTCTGAAGGACCATAGGTTGGCTAAAGGAGTTCAGATTCTAAACAGTTAACTAGAGTGGCAATTACCATTGGATGTGTTTTTAATAGTATTTTTACTGTGACTGGTTAACATGATTTTATCTCAAGTATTTAAGCTCATGTATCTTTTGTGTAACTAATTTCTGAAGAAGTCGATTGCTATTGCAAAAGCATGAAATAAAGTTACATTAACACTAAGGGGTTGTTTAAAGGCTTTTCTTCTGGACAGTGGTTTTAGGTAGGTTATACCTACTGAATTTGGTGGATTTCTTTGAGAAAATCACTAAGGCCATAGATGAGGATAATAGAGTACATACCACCTACCTCAACCTGGCCAAGACATTTGACACTGTTTCCCTCTCAGGTACTATAAATATACTCACAAAGCTGGGCATAAATCTGTACTTCACCAGATGGATAGCCAATTGGCTCATGGACAGGACACGTGGTTAAAGTAGGTGAATCCAGATCCAGCAAGAGGCCAGTCACTAGTGGTATGCCACAGGGTTGAGTGCTGGGATCACTCCAGTTTGGAATATACTTCTCTGATTTTAAGGCAAATGTGGAACACCTCTGGATGACAAAGTTTGCCAATGACTCAAGCTGAGGCCAATCACTGAATCCCCCAGTGAGGAGGATCCAGATCAGAGAAATTATTGGTGCCAGAACCATGGCCTAAAACTAAATGCAAAACAAAATGCATTATCATACCTTTTGAAAATCAAATACCCCTGCAAATTACAACATCAATAGCACACCCCTAAGAATAGACTCAAGGGTAAAAGATCTAGGCGCACAGATAGATAGTAGCCTGAACTTTAACTATCATGTGTCTACAGTGGTGAGGAAGTCCTTCAATGTGACACAACTTCTAAGTAAAGGTATAGCATCCAGATCCAAGGAAATTATAGTTCCACTGTACTCAACCCTCATTAGTCTAATAATTGAGTAGAATGCTCCATTTGGCATGTACTTGACTATGCATTTATAGCAGCTAAAGTGATCTCAGATGTTCCTCAGAAAGAAAATACAAGGTATAAGCAACATGTCCTATTTAAATAGACTAAAATCCCTGTCTCTTTACTCTGTGTACTAACGACTATAAAGGGGTGACCTATGCCTGACATAGAAGACACTCACAAATCCAAACCTGATGGTGCTGCTACAGATCTGCAAGTCAAAAGTATGAGAGTGACCTGCAGTAGGGATCTAAACTTAGTCAGTGACTCAAACAAAACATGCTGGAGAGACAGATATGTGTCTCGGACATTGCTGCTTCTCTGGGACAGGCTTCTTATTCAAATTAAGCAAAGCCCTTCTCTGGCCCTCTCCAAATGCAGTTGTGATCAACGGATGGGGAATTAGAAATTCATACCAGTGGTAGTGCCTATGTCCCTTATGGACAGGGGCAGTCTGTGAGATACTCAAGGCATAGGCACAAACCCATGCTAGCATCCCTCCACTGGGGGCCATATATTGGGTAAAGTCAGGTTATATTGGCTAGGTTATCCAAGTAATCTCTTATGAACCTATGAATGTGTAAAAAAAAGATTCAAATTGGGCATTCCTAGACACGGAGAAAGCATATTCTAAGGTTCCAAGAAAGAAGGTTTGGGCAGTCCTGCAATGGAATGAAGTCCTGGTGACACAGATAGTATGAGTGCAGGCTATGTACTAGGATCCAATGATGCAAGTAGGAACAGTTTTCCTACTGGGAGTGGGTGTGCATCAGGATTCATCTCACATTCTACTGCTGTTCATACTGGACTACATTAGGAAAAAAAAACTGCTGTATACAGATGATGTTGCATTACAGCATTAGAAGTTGTGCATATAGCTGAATACTTATATCTGCCTAAGTGCATGTAACCAACTGTGTATAATATTTGCTGTAGAACACTGATATACTAACACTGAACTTCTGTTCCCATTGGCTAAGATTATCACTATGGCACCTCTTCAGTTCACTGTGACACCTCCTTAGGTTGTTATATCAGTGACGGCACTTAGTGATTCCCTTCACATTATTCTCCACAGAGGCACGTTTTTGCCAGGTGTACACTTTGTTATGAAAATCCTCATAGGAGTCGTCCAGCAAGTACTAACAGTGGTATCAATGCAGGAGGTAGAGGAAAATACAGCATTTTAAATGAATGGGAAAAGTGTTATATGACTGTACTGTTAATATATAAAAATAAATAAATAAAAATACTACACACTCACCCTAGGTGGTACATGGATGAATTAAATAAAACTAGTCAGAACTGATGAGCAGTGTAGGGTAATTCTGTGATATTCTTCTGCTTAATAAATAATTAGAGGATATCTGCTTTGTATGACAGAGATGTACAATGGATGGGGGATTCTCTGAGCTGAGCTGTGACATTTTTATTTATATTTTATAATGATGGGGATTCAAAATACCTTGTTTTAAAATTACTATGAAAACTACAGTTTGACATTGGACTTATACTGCTTAATTGCAAACTAAATAAATAAAAAAAGAGACATGACAAATATTGTTAGCAGCATAGTGCTACTTTGTGGTAACATGCATTATTCTGAGGTAGGGCAGATGTGTGTGTCTAAGTTATAATGGAGAGCCTGGTTTAAAAGTGCATCACTGTTATAAAGGTGTACCATGATGCTTATTTCCTTTCTTCTGTTTGTGCAACAGAAAATGATGGTAGCATTACTTTGCCCAATAAATATTACTTATGGTAGACTGGAAACATATTTCCTGGTTAGGTCTGTAAGATGTTATTTTGTATTTTATTGTGATGGGGAAGTAGTATACACTATTTTAAAATTATTTTGGAAAAAAACATTTGACAGTGTCGTAGTGAATTAAGAAAGGACTGTGCTCACATTGTTAGCAAGAAGGAAAATGTCACTAACTTTGATTTCAAGTTCAGCTTCCTCACTCTGATCATGTTTGCAGGGCTCTGGTCTCTGATCCTCAGGTTGCATTTAAATTTTTTTCCTTAGTATAAAGTGGACTCATCTGTATTGTGGTATCTGGCAGAATGTTTTATCATCTCCCCTTATTCAGTGAATTATACCCCATCCTGGTGCTGGTCTACTTATATGCAACAGATCATCCAGCAATACCCCTTTCTGACAAAACTACTATAATCTTGCAATAGACACCATACGCTGTCTGTCTATCTCTCTCTCTCTGTCAAATTCCCCTCCCAAAGTTAAATATACAAAGTTGTGTGGGTGTGCTAACTCAAGTAAATGATAATATTTCCAGCAAAGGTTTTCATACATTTAGTATTACTTAAGCCTTGTGCACCTTACTTCAAACTGGAATGCAAAACCCCAAGAATGTTAATTTGCTAAGAAGCATTGTGAAGAGTGCCTTTGTGTGAGGAGGAGGGGTGGGATAAAGTACTGTATAAAAACTCACAGAAGGCAATATTGTCATATCTGATACAAGTACTAGGTACTGGCAAATCCAGTATTGACAAAATTGCAGCAAGACAGTTATTACTACTGTTGGGTACTATAAAAGGCTGTCCTCCACCAACATATATATGAAGAAATGAACTGACCGATGATATAAGTCCAAAATCTTTATTTTGACACACACAGCCACAAATTGAAACAGAATTCAAACAGATTGAGCACGCTTTCATCTCATATCGTGAGACTTCATCAGAATCTCATGTTAGTACAAGTGTTCTGCTTAAATAGACTCATAATAAATCAATTCTTGATTAATTGATTACTTGTTTATCACATTAAAGTTGATTCCAGTTCTGAATAACCCTTTTGTATATACAACTGTGGAAAATTACTTAACCCACATATAAATAGCTAAAGTGCACACCCATATGACAATGAAAAGTATATATATATATATATATATATATATATATATATATATATATTATATATATCTACCTCTCAAAATAAACAACATAAATGCAATAAAAATACATATAAGAAAACATAAATTCATTCACATAAATTCTTGAAGGCAAAAATATGGACAACTGTTAAACTTCATGTTATTGGTAATTTGTAAAAGGAACCTTTTGTAAAAATGTAATACTTCTTGAATATAAAAAGTATATAAAATTCCATATATTCTTGTTGTGTATCACTTATATGTTCAAATATGTTAAAATAACTGATTATGTAAAATATACTTATGATATATATATATATATATATATATATATATATATATATATATATATATATACACTAAAATATATATGTACAAACTTTCCTAAAAATGCATTAATAATTCATAAAATTAATTTAATATAATGTACAAAAGATATATAAATGGATGTTGGATAATTCTCTAAAATACTTTATAAAATTGATTTATAAAATATTTCTAATATATTGTTCTATTCGTTACCAAACAATCATGGCAAGGTAATTTGTATATCTAAAAACTGCATGTATCTACCTAGATATCTACATATTCTATTGCAACTGGTGAAAAACACAATTTTATTTCTTCTTTCTTATATTGTTTGATGCCAATAATTTCAAAGCCGGTTTAATAGAGATATGGTCATTCATACCTGGGTACACACAAGAGTCCAATCTCATTTGCCAAATCATCTCGCAGTACTCCAGGAAAGTTTGCCAATCTCCTCTCCTTTCTTTCTGTTTCACTACCTCAAGTACCCAAAATTTTATATACATATTCTGACAAATGGATGAATGCCTATAAAGTGCATTATTCTCATTCTTTTTATTTATATCCCTAATATACTCATATATATGAGTTTTCAGATGCCTTTCGGTCTTACCTATATAATACCCCAGCATGATTGACAATAGGCTAAATAAACCACTCCTTCGGTGTAACAACTTGTATAAGCATGGCCTTTAATTGTAAAATTTATGCTGGGTATATTTATCTCCTTTTTGCAGGCTATATATGGGCATTGTGCACACCTTCCACATTTGTGTGTGTCCACCTTTAGTAATGCCCCTTCTTTTTCTTGTCCCTTCTTTTTCTCTAAAATGTTTTTCAAATTCCTATTTCTCCTAAAAGTGTATTTAAGTTGCTGTTGAAATATGTTTGTTCTCATCGGCATTGTTTTAAACATATTCCAAATCCCATTAATGCCCTTTTTTAACCAACCTATGTCAGAATAATACGTTAAAATTAACCGGGGTATATCCATTTCTATTGTTGTTTTACCTGTTTCCATATTCCTGTCCCTGTTTACGTCATACTCATTATTCATAATCGTATCCATACTAATCACATTATTAACTATCCCATTGTCGTACTGTCCACTCAAGGAGATGTTTATAGAAAGAGGTTATCCTGACAACATGGTGAAAAATATTAAAAAAGAAATAATTAAGAAATGTAATAGTAGATATAGTCCATTGTTGGTGAGTGGGCAGTACGACAATGGGATAGTTAATAATGTGATTAGTATGGATACGATTATGAATAATGAGTATGACGTAAACAGGGACAGGAATATGGAAACAAGTAAAACAACAATAGAAATGGATATACCCCGATTAATTTTAACGTATTATTCTGACATAGGTTTGTTAAAAAGGGCATTAATGGGATTTGGAATATGTTTAAAACAATGCCGATGAGAACAAACATTTCAACAGCAACTTAAATACACCTTTAGGAGAAATAGGAATTTGAAAAACATTTTAGAGAAAAAGAAGGGACAAGAAAAAGAAGGGGCATTACTAAAGGTGGGCACACACAAATGTGGAAGGTGTGCTCAATGCCCATATATAGCCTGTAAAAAGGAGATAAATATACCCAGCATAAATTTTACAATTAAAGGCCATGCTTATACAAGTTGTTACACCAAAGGAGTGGTTTATTTAGCCTATTGTCAATCATGCTGGGGTATTATATAGGTAAGACCGAAAGGCATCTGAAAACTCGTATATACGAGTATATTAGGGATATAAATAAAAAGAATGAGAATAATGCACTTTATAGGCATTCAACCATTTGTCAGAATATGTATATAAAATTTTGGGTACTTGAGGTAGTGAAACAGAAAGAAAGGAGAGGAGATTGGCAAACTTTCCTGGAGTACTGCGAGATGATTTGGCAAATGAGATTGGACACTTGTGTGTACCCAGGAATGAATGACCATATCTCTATTAAGCCGGCTTTGAAATTATTGGCATCAAACAATATAAGAAAAAAGAAATAAAATTGTGGTTTTCACCAGTTGCAATAGAATGTAGATATCTAGGTAGATACATGCAGTTTTTAGATATACAAATTACCTTGCCATGATTGTTTGGTAACGAATAGAACAATATATTAGAAATATTTTATAAAACAATTTTATAAAGTATTTTAAAAGTATTTTAGAGAATTATCCAACATCCATTTTTTATATATCTTTTGTACATTATATTAAATTAATTTTATGAATAATTAATGCATTTTTAGGAAAGTTTCTACATATATATTTTAGTATATATATTTATTAGTATTCATAAGTATATTTTACATAATCAGTTATTTTAACATATTTGAACATATAGGTGATACACAACAAGAATATATGGAATTTTATATACTTTTTATATTCAAGAAGTATTACATTTTTACAAAAGGTCCCTTTTACAAATTACCAATAACATGAAGTTTAACAGTTGTCCATATTTTTGCCTTCAAGAATTTATGTGAATGAATTTATGTTTTCTTGTATGTATTTTAATTGCATTTATGTTGTTTATTTTGATATATATATATATATATATATATATATATATATATATATATATATATATATATATATATATATACTTTTCACTGTCATGTGGGTATGCACTTTAGCTATTTATATGTGGGTTAAGTAATTTTCAACAGTTTTATATACAAAAGGGTTATTCAGAACTGGAATCAACTTTAATGTGATAAACAAGTAATCAATTAATCAAGAACTGATTTATTATGAGTGTATTTAAGCAGAACACTTGTACTAACATGAGATTCTGATGAAGTCTCACGATATGAGACAAAAGTGCGCTCAGTCTGTTTGAATTCTGTTTCAATGTGTGGCTGTGTGTGTCAAAATAAAGATTTTGGACTTATATCATCAGTCAGTTAGTTTCTTCATGTATATGTTGGTGGAGGACAGCCTTTTATAGTACCCAGCAGTAGTAATAATTGTCATATCTGACACAATGCATTCAGTTAGTAGTTGCCATATAACCTGAATGGAATAAATATATCAATTATCATTCCTTCTCCATCATAGATTTCAGTTTAAAGATATCTATAAACTACATACCTAACTGTTTCATTAAGAAAATGTTCCACCCATAAACATTGTCATTTTAATCATGGGAGATGTGGAAATGAAGTCTGGTCCATTGGTATCAAAAACCCTAAAAGCCTATTATGACAGATATGTACTGGATAGAATACAACATTTAAGTATAATTATTTTCCAGTAACAAAGCCACCTTCTTTCATTTTAAATATCGAGCTATTTAATCTAAATTCATGCATCTTTTCTAATAACTCTACAGAATTATATGCAGGGTTACTAAATTAAAAATGCAAAATATTGACTGTGTAGGAAACCCGTCTTACTTCTACAGTCTAGACAGGAACTCCTAATATTCCTGGTACTCTACCTATGGGAAAGACCATATATGTTGAGACTTCATAATAGGAAAGATCATGCAGAAAGTCAAATATTGTTTTGTGTCTAGAGTTGGTGAAAGGCAACTGCCTTCAGAAATTTGGAAAAATCTAATTTTCATCAAAATATAAATGTGAAGAGATATTTAAATGCTTAAAGCCAGCTGAGACACACAAAATTCTTAATAATAACCTAATCCTAATCTGGAGAACACAATGAAGCAAACTTGTAATCTTAGAGGTTTAAATATATTTTGGGAGCATAGCAAAGGACGTGTCAGTGATTGCATATTAGCTGGGTATGTTGTTATTTTGCAACAGAGAGGATGGTGTACAAGGACTAGATATCAACCAAAAGTCATTCCCCCAGATTCTCAAAAGCTTGCATGGCGTGCATAATTAGTGTTAGATGACATTTTGCAAATATGGTGGCCGAGCGATTCAAGTACGTGCATGATTGATGTGCGCAAGTGCTGTAGCATTAGTGCTGTACATCCCCAGCCCCCATATGCAAATCACCCCATTTGTAGGTGAAAAACATGCAAATGAGGTAAATTTGCCATCCAGGAAGCAGAAATCAGGGCATGCAGGACTAGCGTAATATGCAGAAATGTACTCGGTTAGTAACCGAGTACGGCACTGCAAACTGCAAAACAGAGCTATGACAGCTCCAAATAAAGGCTGCATAGCATTGAGGAAGCATGCCAATGGCCAAGTAGAAGGCCATTGGCATTGCAAACAATGCCAAATGTACAAAATACAACTTTTATGATATGTTCGCCAATCACGGTCCATTGAAGCATAGGGCAGCAGCGCACAAGCAGGACCAGTGGGGAAATAAGAAAATAAAACTAAAAACAACAGTCTAACTAAAATCAGTATTCTGCCATGCAAGTCAATAGCAGGAAAAAGAAAACCTGGCCAGTGAGTAATTGTTGCTAAGGGGGAAGGCAGAGTGTGACACATGTAACTATGCATTAGCAGGCAATTCTATATAAAAAGAGGGGAAGGATAGTGAATCCCGGTTTTCTCAATCATGTGAGGCAGGTCTGAACAGTGTATGAGTATGGATAGCTGAGTGCAAGGCTAGGAGGTAGGTAACATCATGTGTGGGAGTGTCAGGCATACTGTCAGCGGATTGGAGCCCTGTGGCTCAGGGATGCACCCAGCTTAGCTAAGCAAAGCCAGGAGATGTGTCTAAACCTGCCCAGTATGTACGACACAGTGTAAGCGGGTGTGTGCACCGCGCAATGGGATCTATAGGAAGATAAAGGAAGTGAACCCAGAAAATAGTAGCAGTGTGCATATTGCAGTACACCGATTGCGCAACATGCCCCCAGGATGAATCAGAAGGGCAATGGGAAGGGAAAGCAGCAGTAGGAAGTTAATCAAGGGGTACTAGGTTCACTGCCAGGTGAAATGGATCGGAACCAGCCAATTACACAGGCAGCAGCCCAGCCCAGAATGCCACTAAAAACTATGCAAACACCTACCCCTCCTGTTTTTCCCACACCCTACACCACCAGTGTAAACAAGCAGGTAACTTTTAACACTCACAACAATAAAATGTTAGGGGCTGCAATAGCTATCATACAACCTGTGGAAGAGGCTGAGGGTGGCGAGGATGGAAATGCTGCTGACCAATGAGACGGAGAAGAGTGTACAGACCTAGGGTCACCTACCAAGGGATACATGAGCTGGAGATAGTGGAGCACAATAGGCTGGACAGGGACCTCCTACAGCAGATTGCTGAGCTGTGCCAGCCAAGCCTGACACACAGAACTAACAGATGAAAACCCATCTCAGTGGAAGCAAAGGTATGAGTAGGCCTAAGAATACTAGCTACAGGTACCTTCTAAATGCCAACTGGGGATATGATGGGGATCTCACAGGCATCAGCATTCAGGGTACTCCACCAGTTCCTGGATGCCATGGCAGCACATGTTGGTGAGCACATATATTCCCCCCTTACCCGTGAGATGTTGGCCAGCAGTGTGCGTCTCTTCCACCAAATAGCAGAATACCCTGAGGTAGTGGGTGCAATAGATTGCATGCACATATGCATCAAAGCACCACCCAGTGAGCAGGGTAGTGCTTACATCAACCGCTTCCACTCCATCAACTGCCAGGTCGTGTGCGATGCCCAGGGCATAATACTGAACGTGTGTGCTGGCTGCCCCGGAAGTTATCACGATTCCCACATCTGGCATCTGACACAGCTTTATCAGAAATTTGCCAGTGGGGACATCCCACATGGTTACGTAGTGGGGGATGCTGGATACACACTGGAGCCGTGGCTGATGACACCCATCAGAAATGCACACTCACCCGAACAAGAACTCCATAATGAGGCGCACACACAAACAAGAATCATAATAGAACATGTGTTTGGGATGCTCAATTCCTGGTTCCTGTGCCTGGACACATCCGGTGGAGTCTTGCAGTACTCACCAACTACATGTACCCAAATTGTCCTTGTATGTGCCATGCTACACAATATGATCCTGTGGAAACAGCTGCAGAAGGAGCAGCAAGGAGCAGGGCCATATAGCCCCCCCACCAATGCCAAGGCCTGCACAGGCACAGAGTGACTCAGAGGAGGAACAACCTGCGCCTACCCCAGTAGGCAGAAGGAGGCATGCCCAGTATGCCCTGGCCCTGGCAAAGAGGCAACGCATAGCACATACACTGACACGGGAGGGACCCAGGGAATAGCACCTTTTTCTGACTCTCACATACAGTAAAAGTGATGCCAAGCATTACACTACCTGTGCCTAACCATGCATAGGCAGTGTACTACGTGCATCCAATATAGGCAGCACTGCAGCACCACCCGCAATACTGGGATACCCACAGGATAAGTGACTCACACATCCCAGTCAGGAGGGAGGTTACATACCCAACAGCAGTCACAGCCAGCAAGACAAGTGCCATACTATGGCCTCTGAATGAGGGGTATGGCTGACTCCCACAATACTGGTGTGAACATGCCCAGTATAACCTTTCAGTATGTTGATGACTGACATTGCCTTCATTGCTCTAAGTGTGTGAGCCTGCCTATAAAGGCTGTCTGTTATGCATGTGTGGAGAATGTCTGGTGGTTTATACTGCCCAGCTGACATCCCACATACCCAACAACAGTCACAGCCAGCAAGACAAGTGCCATACTATGGCCTCTGAATGAGGGGTATGGCTGATCCCCACCCAGGCCTACACGGACAGACCACAGCAGGCCAGGTAGTAAGATGTCAGTTGTGACAGCTAGGAAGTCTGAAACCAATGTGTATGCAAACAAAAGAAAGAAATGGAAGTACACCGGCATGGCATAGCCAGAATGAAGAGTAAGACCACTGACAGAATCAGACTACAGGACAAACCAGTTCAGTCCTAGCAAATGTGTACAACTGTCAGTTGTGCCCCTCCCCACCTCACATAGAAATACAGTAACAGTCAGGTGCGACCCCCCCCACTCCTGTGTAGAAACATAGAAATAGTCAGGTGTATCCCCCGCTATACAGACATGTTGCATCAGTCAATACCAAATGATCGGTGGATACCCTGCAGACACAGCATGCTACCTGTCGGTGTACAACACGAAGGTCAGCTGTGCAGTACAAACCACCGGACATGCTCCACACATGCATAACAGACAGCCTTTCTAGGCAGACTCACACACTTAGAGTAATGAAGGCAATGTCAGTCATCAGCATACTAAAAGCTCATACTGGGCATGCTCACACACTTAAACACATGAAGGCCATGTATGCAAACATCAGTGGAACAGACATATCTAGCAGTTGCAATAGTTACTGCAGACACATGTCAGTATGCACCAGTAATGCCTTGCACACACAGTTTATTTTATTTTATTTATTTATTTATTTATATTTGTTGACCGGGAGTGTCCGACTGGATGTAGGTCCATTTTCAGCAGAGGCCCGGGGAGAAAAGCTCCACAGTTAAAATAAACAGACAGTAGTTACATTGGATTACATAGTGATTAACAATTTACATAGCAATTACTTACAACATAGTTACAGATGAAGAACATAGTACATCAGCAGACAACTAGAATCTTTATCTGTGAAGTACATAACAGACATTAACAAATGTTACAATAAGAAGTTCCTGCTGTATAATAAGTAGTAGGCTTATGAGCATCTGAGCTTGCTATAATCAAGGTAGTTAGTGGAATGGAAAGAAAGGTAGTGGTTGGATGGGGTGGGTGATATTAGAGTGGGTGTTGCAAGGGCATAGCCAGCATGTTTTTAGGTGCGCTTTTAGTAAGGTTTTGAAGTGGGGGCATGATGGTATGGAGGTAATTGTGGGTGGGAGGGAGTTCCATAATTTGGCTATGGCACAATGGAATAGTGCTTCACCAGCAGAGTTATTGGCTTTAGTGATCTGCAAGTGATTTTTGTTGCTGGATCTTAGTGGATAGGAATACAGACATATATGTAAGGACAACACACCATAATATACCAAAGGTAGATGGATATAGATGTGTAGAAGATGGTGACCGTGACAAGGAAACATCCAAGCCTGACCTACTGAGCACACAGCCAAAGGGCCCCAAACACATCAGTTGCAGATGTCACACACAGCAGTTACTAGTGACCAGTACCTGTCAGCACCACAGATTATGTGGTTCACATGCCAGCTGTGTAACATGGCTGTACAAGGACATAGTCAGCTAGTTGCCCTAGACATACACCTGTGATATATGACCCCATGTGTGGCTGCCTGTGGCACGTCACCCCTACATGAATGGTGTATAGGCCATGCACACACTGGCTACCCCATAGCAGTACCCTGACAAGCCTGCTGAAGTTATCCAATGTGTAATACACATTTAGGAGACTTATAGGCCAGTAATCTCTGTGGTGTGTCCCATAACTGCTGTAGTGTGATAGACTAGTTAAGTAAGAGTTCTAACCCCAGCCATGGCAACTGTGTGCATGTGTGTGTGTGAATCTCTCACTGACTGTGTAGAGAGCAATGCTTTTAGGTTACTCACATCCTTTACATTTCACATACCCAACTTTGGCAAGGCTGCTGATGTCACCCACCTAGAAATACTCCCCTGGGAGAAATGTAGCCCAATAATCTCAGTAGCGCATCCTGTAACTGTGTACTGCTGTAGTGTGATAATGTAGTTAGGTAGGAGGTTGAACCCCAGATGTGGCAAATGTGTGTGTGTCTGTCTGTCACTGACTGTGTAGAGAGCAATGCTTTTTAGGCCACTCACACCCCTTACAAGTCGAATAATCTCCTTTGGCAAGGCTGCTGATGTCACGCAACTTGAAATACACCTCTGGGACAATCATAGCCGAGTCATCTCTGTATCATGTCCCCTAACATCGTATGGCTATAGGGTGATTAAGGAGTTAGTTGGGGTTTTAGCCTCTGACCTGCCGAATGTGTGTGCATATGCGTGCATGTCTGACTGTGTTGAGAGCAATGTTTTTAGGTCACTCACACCCCATACATTTCACATACCCACCTTGGGCAAGGCTGCTGATGTCACCCACCTAGAAATACCTCCCTGGGAGAGCTGTAGCCCAGTAATAGGTTCATAGGTTCACAGGTTGGTACTAGGCTATCGGACCTAGGGCCTATACAAGCCTAGCCATAACAATTCCCTGGCTATTTCTTCCCACACTATTTACTTCCCAGGACCCCTGTCTAGCAGGGTGACTGATGTGATCCCTGGGGTGAATTTCCTTTCTCTTCTCTCCGTAGCACATGCTGTAATGGCATACTGCTGTAGTGTGATAATGTAGTTAGGTAGGAGGTCAAACTCTAGATATGGCAACTGTGTGTGTGCGTGTCTTTCTGTCACTGACTGTGTAAAGAGCAATGCTTTTTAGGCCACTCACACCACTTACAAGTTGAATACTCTCCTTTGGCAAGGCTGCTGATGTCACGCAACTTGAAATACACCTCTGGGACAACTGTAGCCGAGTAATCTCTGTATCATGTTACGTAACATTGTATGGCCATAGTGTGATTAAAGAGTTAGTTGGGAGTTCTAGTCCCTGTCCTACTGACTGTGTGTGCATGCATGTCCAACTGTGTTGAGAGCAATGCTTTTAGGTAACTCACACCCCGTATATTTCACATACCCACCTTTGGCAAGTCTGCTGATGTCACCCACCTAGAAATACTCACCTTGGAGAGCTGTCGCCCAGTAATCTCAGTAGCACATGCTATAACTGCATACTGATGAAGTGTGATAATGTATTTAGGTAGGACGTCAAATCCCAGATATGGCAACTGTGTGTGTCAGTGTGGGCATGTTTGTCTGTCACTGACTTTGCAGAGCGCAATGATTTTTAGGCCACTCACACCCCTTACAAGTTGAATACTCTCCTTTGGCAAGGCTGCTGATGTAACGCAACTTGAAATACACCTCTGGGACAATTGTACCTGAGTAACCTCCGTAGTACATCCTGTAATACCATATGGCCATAGTGTGATTAAGGGATTAGTTGGGAGTTCTAGCCCATGACCTGCTGAGCGTGTGTGTATGCGTGTATGTCTGACTGTGTTGAGAGCAATGCTTTTTGATAGCTCACACCCCGTACATTTCACATACCCACCTTTGGCAAGGCTGTTGATGTCACCCACCTAGAAATACTCCCCTGGGAGAACTGAAGCCCAGTAATCTCCATAGAACATGCTATAACTGCATACTGCTGTAGTGTGATAATGTAGTTAGGTCGGTGGTCGAACCCCAGATATGGCAACTGTCTGTGTGTGTGTGTGTGTGTGAGTCTGTCACTGACTGTGTAGAGATCAATGCTTTTTAGGCCATTCACACCCATTACAAGTCGAACACTCTCCTTTGGCAAAGCTGCTGATGTCACACAACTTGAAATACACCACTGGGATGATCATAGCTGAGTAATCATCATAGCAAGTCCCATAACATTGTATGGCCATAGTGTGATTAAGGAATCAGTTAGGAGTTCTAGCCCTCGACCTGCCGACTGTATGTGTCCATGTCCAACTGTGTTGAGAGCAATACTTTTAGGTAACTCACACTCTGTACATTTCACATACCCTCCTTTGGCAAGGCTGCTGATGTCACCCACCTAGAAATACTCACCTGGGAGAGCTGTAGCCGAGTAATCTCTGTCGCACATGCTTTAACTGTGTACTATTATAGTGTGATAATCTAGTTAGGTAGGAGGTTGAACCCCAGATGTAGCAAATGTGCATGTGTTTGTCTGTTTATCATTGACTGTGTAGAGAACAATGCTTTTCAGGCCACTCACACCCCTTACAAGTCAAATACACTCCTTTGGCAAGGCTGCTGATGTCACGCAACTTGAAATACACCTCTGGGATGATCGTAGCCAAGTAATCTCCATAGCACATCCCGTAACATCTTTTGGCCATAGTATTATTAAGGAGTTTGTTGGGAGGTCTAGCTGCCGACTGTGTGTATATATGCATGCATGTCCGACTGTGTCAAGAATAATGCTTTCAGGTAACTCATATCCCATACATTTCACATACCCACCTTTGTCAAGGCTGCTGATGTCACCCACCTAGAAGTACTCACCTGGGAGAGCTGCCGCCCAGTAATCTCCGTAGCACATGCTGTAACTGCATCCTGCTGTAGTGTGAATTAGACACATGGTTGGATTCCATCCCCACACAGGGCAGTTCCAAATGTATTGTGTGTGTGTCACTGTCTGTGTAGGGAGCAATGCATTTTAGGCTAGTTTCTTGCAGTCATTTCAAAGCCCTACTTTGGCAATCCTGCTGATGTCAGTCAGTGTGAAATACACTTATGGATAATAACAACCCCAGTAATATCCGTGGTGCTTACTGTAACTGCATAGTGCTGTAGTGTCATACACTAGTTAGGTAGGGGTTCTACTTCCAAACATGACAGGTGAATGTGTGTTTATAACCTGTATCCTGTGTACAGGTGGGTGACACCTGTGGCCATTGTGGTGTGGGTTTTGCATTTTCCAATATAGTGGCCATACTATGTATCACAGTGTCCACTGTACAGGGATAAAACATGTGATATGGCTGAGAGGCCAGGGTGCAGAGCCATACCCAGACATGTGACACCAAGGCCAGGCAATCACAGTTAGCGACCCGAATATTACTCAGAGCACACTCTCACCCCATGTGTTATACGCACACATGCCTTGGTAACAGCCAATATGTGAGTAGTGCACTGCACATTGGCCAATGATAGTAACTGTGGAGTGACAATGGTGGGCCACAGAGGGCATGACACCCAATCCTTCTGTCCAATATGCACATACGTACAGACAGTGCACCTCCCCATGTTCTCCAGTGGACAACTGCACCACCTGTAGTGCCATCACATGTGACCCACAATGGACATACCATGCCTGACAACATGCCCATATGGACAGATGCCACTGACACCAAGGAATGCTGATAGCATGCACACCATGTAGGTGCAGGGTAAAGCTGCTGGCCATTATCAGCCCCTACCACAGGTGGGCAGGACTGGCACATCTGAAGATAATATGTGTTCACAACATGGGCTGATCACCCCAGGTACAGTTCCACATGTCACTGTACATGCATCTGGGAGGTGTGCACATCCCACATGTAGTCCATGTCATGGACGAAGGAACACAGACATGGCAAGCGATGCACAGCAATCCCCACACACAGTAGTCACCCAGGAGACCAGATGGGGGATACAATGCCCACCTGTGTGGGCAAATGCAGACACACATCCCTGAGCCACAATGCAGACCATCGTCATGTGGCCTGATGCCAAGGTACACTCATTGCCTAGCCGTGAAAAGCCGTCTGGTGCAGTCGAACACCACACACCTGTGCAGACATGCACACATGCATGTCAGTAGTGGCACCCTGTGTGTTTGAGTATGTGTTGCATGCTGCAGATGTTCACATCCACAATCCCTATAACCCCCATGGGCATACTACAGCATGCTGTCTGATGTCAGACACCTTCCCATACCCTTCACCCATACAGCCCCTGTATGACCTGTGCGGTGCATGGGATACCTGCGCAGTGATGTGATGTGGCAATCCCACAACCAATGAGTTGTACACCTGGCCCTGCCACATGTGTCAATGTGTGTGTGTCCTTGTGAGAGTGCGGCTGTATTGATGCTGGCACCTGTTCATTCCAACAGGCACGTGTATGTCACCTACCGTACAGCTACTGTATCCCTGTTGCAGATGTCACTCCCCATCACATATATGTTCTGAGTGCTCCACAACAGGTGACCCATGTGGCGCATCCAATAACTGCAGCAGACTGTGCTAGAACTACATAGTCATCATGGGTTTGATACCCTGTGCTGCTAGGTGTGTGACACAACCATGCTTCAGTTTTACCCTCCCACCCCTTCCTGTCACATGTTAGCCTCTGACTGCATCCCTCACCCCCTCTCAGGTGGACGTGGGCAGTATTGTGTCCATGGCTGCATGTGCCACCTCAGGAGCATCTAGCTGTTGACTGCTGAAGGTAGTATGAGGATTGCAGTCAGTAGAAGAAGAAAGCTGTGGTAGTCACAGATGTCATATCCCTCAAAGGACATATGTTGCAACAACTCTGTAACAACAGTAAATGTAAGTGGTCATCACAGCAGCATGTCAATATTGGTCCTGTGTATGTTCTCCCAGCCACACCTCTGTCAACCTTTGTACATATGTCGTGCATGAAGTGGTGCATATGTGCTGTACACCATACTTTGTAGCATCATATCTGAGAACAAGCCACGGATATATCTGACTGCTACACATGTTATGTACAGCATGGGTTACATTACATTACCTGCACATTCTGAGGATGGTCATACAGTACTTCGGTCTGTGCATCTATGGTGAATGTTGACAGTGTATGTAGTGTTGATATGTACCTTAGCCTGTGTACAGACTGTAGTAAATTACATTATTCTAGTTCCCCTACTTGCAGATGTTACATGCTGCCCCACTGTATGGTACTGTAGTGGCGTACATGTTTGTAGGGCCATAAATACACGTCTCCCATACCACAGACACCCACCAGACTAAAATGTGTAGCAGGCCAGTATATGTAGGGAAGTCTTTGAGTGGCACATATGAGGGTGGTGTTGAACACATAGTCCATATACTGTCATACCATGCTAGCTAACTGTATTTGGCCATGGCTGTGTTCACAGTGGTTGTGGATATGCACTGTCACACAGATGTATCCTACCCTGTGATGTGACATGCCTGTGCCTGCTGTATATGCAGGTACATGTGCATTCCCCCTTGGGAGGTGTAGGCCAGTGTTGAGCCAGCACAGTGCATTGTGACATACCTAGCAGCTGAGTGTAGCTACCCAGTGAGATGTCATGCGCAGATACTAGCCAGATTTCCCACTGCCGGGCCTCCACTTACAGTCATGTATGTCAGACAGGGCAGTGTGATGCATTGCGGGTGTATGTCAATACCTATTGTGTATTATGTGGCCATGGCACCCCTGTACCAGTGATCATACCATTACAGGCCAGGCAGGGATGTGTCAACGCATGACCTATTGTGGACATTATATACCTGTTGTCATGTGTTATACCCATCTACTTGGCCATCCACATCCATATTGTGAGGCATGGTACACATGTGTAGCACTAAGGACATATGTGTATATCTCTGGAATGTACAGACTGTGTCAGACCCCCACATATACAGGCCAATATCTCTGCTGCAGTCCAAAGCGGTATTACATGCTAGCAGCAGTACTGTACATTGATGTCCTTTGGATGTTATTGAGTAACCAATGGCACACATGTTATGAGCAGATGTGACCTGCCACACGCACCATGTCTGTGAACACATTCCTAATGACAGTAGCAATAGCCTACTAGTATACTTGCTAGAGATACCTGACATTACCTGCAACTACGACATTGGGAACATATGGGCTGGGGTGGCCTACACTTCATGTCCAGGAACTATGGTGGGAATTTATGTACATTTGCATATCCAGATAGCCAGATATATGAATACACATGTGCACTACACCCATTTAACACTGCCATGGCAACCACCCACTTTTGATCCCCACATCATGTGTGCATGGTCCCATTACATCTCCTGTGTGATGGGCATCCATCCCATGTGTGGGCAGCAGTGCTACCGACAGCATGTAGCAATACCCCATACAGGAGAAACGGCACACTCAGGGCAGCCACATATTTGTCAGAAGATCAGGACGTACAGACAGACTGCGAGTGAGTTGTTTTATGCATTGTACAGTACTGGTGTTACAGGGTGTGGGTGTACATACTAGTTTAAAAAATGCTAAAAACATCCAAAAATGAGCTAACTTTAAAAACCAATGAAGAAGGAAACACTCCAAGCCACAAAGAAATATAGTAAGTGCTTTCGAGAGTCTGCCTTCATTTAAAATGGCAACCTTAAATGGCTGCATATGTGCTATTCATCCACAATAAGCCTAAAACAAATAATCAATATGTTTATAATTAAAACATTTCAAACATATAACAGTATGTAAACAGAAATATATATCTAAAAATTAATATATCAAAAAAACCCAATAACCTCCCAAATGTAAGACAAAGGATCAGTTTATCTAAGGAGAGATTTCAATTTAAGAATACATTTAATAAATCAACTGTCATTGAGTCCTGGAGGGGTATGCACATTGAGTCTAAGCTGCCAAGCTAGCTCTTTTTCATCCAGTTTCAGAGATGATGCACCCCCCCCTATCATTTTCAGCTATTCTATCAATAGCAAGAAACAGAAATTTATGTGTAGGGTTAACTTTAACACATCTAGCAAGAGCATTCTTCAAATTCATTTTATTAATATTATAAACATGGTCATAGATCCTATGTTTCAAAGGCCTCTCCGTCTTACCAATGTAAAAGGCTGGGCAGCTTTGACACATACTCAAATACACAACTCCCCTTGACCCACAGTTAATCTCCCTTTGACAAAATACCGTTGATTCCATACAATGAAACTACTAACGGTGTTAATATATTTACACAGCCGACAGCTCCCACATTTCAACATACGACAGTGTGGGGAATAGTCAAAGGACCTACAACTTTCTAAAATGGCTTTCAAATTTAAACCTCTCCTAAAGACCACCTTGGGTGCATCACCCACCTTTTAATTATAAGCATATTGAGTATTTGTTTTAGGCTTATTGTGGATGAATAGTACGTATGTAGCCATTTAAGGTTGCCGTTTTAAATGAAGGCAGACTCTGATTTTTGAATTTGATGATGTCATGTGATTTTAGTATTTAAGAACCAATTTGTATTGTTACTGTTGTCTGAAGAAGTTTGCTTAATTTAGTAAATGAAAGCACTTACTATATTTCTTTGTGGTTTGTACATACTAGTTTGCCATGGAATGCAGTCCGTCTGCATAGCACACAACTGTCGGCCTACCCTCATGCTGGCCAGAGCTGTGCCTATCACGTCTTGTCTGTCTACCATGTGTGTGTTGCGTGTAAATGGTACATGGCTACATCCATGGCCGTCCATACCAGCAATTCTCTGACTAAGGGTATGTTGCAGACTATCCTGTAACACCTGCACCTTGCATAGTATATGGCAATAGTTGTCCACATATGTGCCTGTATGCCAGCCTCTGGCCATCACCTACATACAAAGCTGTGCATATATGTCATGTTATTGGTGGTTGATCCATAGTGGGCTGGTAGGATAACACACTGCTAAATCTGTCATCAGTCCACTGCCGTTGTAACTTCTAGACATATGGTGGGGCTGGGGCCATATATGTGTGGGCACCACCTACACAATACATGTGTTCCCTCATGCACTGCAGAGTCCAGTGTATGTAACAGTGGTATATGGCCCTGTATAACTGAGTGCAGGGGGGAGCACCAGAAAAGACCTAGGCTGCTCCAAAATGTGGGGTTATCAGGGCTGAGCTGCCTTAAGGTATCTGGATGTACACTACCACATACTTCATTTATATACACATTACTGTCATGGATCTGGGTACTGCAGGACTACTGCCCACTGCCATACAAACTGTTCTGTGTGTTGGAGTGAATGTAATAGTGTCAGTTATGCCAAGTTATGTAGCTGTTACAATCCATGTGGGCATAAGACTTCCATACCACCTACTGTGTTTGTACAGTGTGTAGATAGAGGCTGCTGAACTACACACCTGGAGTACTTACTGATTGTGGCCCAGTGTGTCTTTCCTATTGTACAATGTGAATGGCTTGGTCTGGACAGCAACAGATGTGACTCTTTCCAACCTACTGTATGAGTGTAACCGGTCCACTGTAGCATCACTCCATTGATATAGTTGTCAGTGTCTGAATAGCTATATGGCATGGCATGCAGACCTGTAATACAGGTTACCATGTCAGCAAAGCTGTGGGTGTTGTTTTGCCTATGACCTCTCCGTGGGTGTATGCTACAGGCAATGATTGTCATTTGTATGGGTGGCACATGCAGTGTCCAGTCATTCAGGGGTCAACTGTAGGCATAGTGGCTGTTCTATATTGTGTGCACCTACCGCTTATGTTTCATACTGTATATATAACTTCATGTATATGTGTAGTCACATTTATATGTACATATATATATATATATATATA
This sequence comes from Protopterus annectens, assembly GCF_019279795.1. Taxonomy (NCBI): domain Eukaryota; kingdom Metazoa; phylum Chordata; order Ceratodontiformes; family Protopteridae; genus Protopterus; species Protopterus annectens. Next base: position 466,666,046 of record NC_056751.1, read on the forward strand.
TATATATATATATATATATATATATATATATATATATATATATATATATATATATATATATATATATATATATCAAATCATGTATATTTATACCTGTATCTGCATATCTGTGTCTGTGTATCTGAAGCCTGGTAATGTTGATGGCATCCACATAATATATTCCCCATGGGAGTCAGAATGTATGGCATGATCTGTTACCAATAACAGCCTGACATCATACAGGTGGGATGTAGTACAGGTAACATCATGCACCCATGTTGCTACTGGCCCTGGTTATGGGATCGCCAACACTTGGTATTGTGTTGCAGGGCAAATGTGTTTGGCTGGGGGGATACCTATTTGTATGACCCGTTTAGTGTGTGGTGCCTCTCAACACCATTAACGTAACATGTAGCCTGTTACACTCCACTCCCTAACAGCTACATGTTCCTTGCAATATCAGCAAAACAGTGTTGCACCAATGGGTCAGTAGGCATGGGAATCCCATTGAGGTCTGCCATGTGTGTGTATATGTGCATGTGTGCATATCTGTAGGGTACACCGGTCCGAGTCCACATACTCCTATTACAATGCACATTGTCACACAGTAGTATGGATAATGTTGTTGTCACCCATAGGTGTGGCAACGCAATGCAACACCCTACTATGCCTGTGGTGTGTGCATTACATGCATATCCCTGTGGGACCACTGTTGTGATATGCAATGGATTTTTGTGTGTCGTGGCCACTGTGTGATAGTGGGTATGTCAGAGTATCTAGATGGATTCTAGTATGTGCAATACCCAGTGGAGTATGTGGGTGCTGTGTACACTGTCTTTACACCATGGTACACCTGGTATATGGCCCACATACCACTCTCAGGTGGCCAATGTTACCATCACCCATACAGGTAACAGAACACAGGATATGGCCCAGTTACACATGTACTGTGTGCAGCCTACCTGTAACACATTGGACACATGGACTAGTTAGTTATCAACTATACAACCAGGTCTCTAAGATGTGTATATGATGGAATGACACACTATGTATTCACCATATACAAACATTACATCCCCATTACCATATCGTACATGTCTGTGCATGGTCTGCATGTAGCACATGACCTGGTACACAACTCACCCTACAGATGGTGTTGTGTGTGCAATGACAGTCACACAGTTCAGTAGCACTACATACCCGGGTTGGGGTCTAGGCATAGTATCTCCAAGTCAGGATGTGTGTGAACGTGAATGGGTTGACATAAGGGTGCAGCTCATACCTGTACCAGCAGGCCACCGGTCATGTGTGCACGGCCTATTGCTAATATACATACCTGTGGCTTGTGTGCAACTGTACACCACATATGTCACAGCCATGGTGCCACCACACTGACATACCCCTGTGGAATATGACTGCAGACCACCCTCCTGCTGACACATGTATGCCTACAGCACAAATGGATGACAGTATGGGGATATCAATTGGTGTTACCAACAGCTGGAATGCTTCCTATCTGCATGGCTACACTACCTGACATGTATGCAGTACACATTACCCCTGACTACATTCTACACTGCAGTACATTGCAGCACTCTATCACAGTCACTGTGTGCATCATAACCATGTTAGCCTGTATGCATTGATGTTAGGGATGGCAGGGATGTGGCACAGGTATCATCATTTGCACAGGGTATGTGAATGTCACCCTAGCTGCATGGCTACACTACCTGACATGTATGCAGTACACATTACCCCTAACTACATTCCACACTGCAGTACATTGTGGCACTCTATCACAGTCACCGTGTGCATCAGAACCATGTTATCCTGTACCTGCATTGATGTTAGGGATGGCAGGGATGTGGCACAGGTATCATCATATGCACAGGGTATGTGAATGTCACCCTAGCTGCATGGCTACACTACCTGACATGTATGCTGTGCACATTACCCATGACTACACTTTACACTGCAGTACATTGTGGGACCCCATTACAGTCACTGTGTGCATGAGAACCATGTGATAGCCTGTCCCTGCATCAATGTTATGGATGACAGGGATGTGGCACAGGTATCATCAGGATGAGGGTGGTCCAAACATGTGTCACCATTTGTGTGGGTGAGGGGTGTGGTTCCTTGATTGGGGCGTGATTATGTGGTGTGTGCCGGTATGGGGACACCCTAGGTGTGGTTGCATAGTGTGTGGGTATGCATGCACACAGTTCCGCCATGTGGCTGTCCCACATGGGTAATGTTGGACAGCTGCAGACCATACCTGGCAGGGTGTGCAGTTCAGTGCCTCCGGCCATGGACACCCCAACTGTGCCTGCCACGGGCCCAACTGTGCCTGCCAGGGGTTCCAAGGGCATGCGCAGGTACAGACCTTGAGGTGCTACTCTCCGCTGATGATTACATATGTCTTCTGGAACCATGTCCCACCTGGGCCTGGCCAGGGCCACATGCACTTGCCTGCTGTGGTGTGGTGTAGACAGCAGCCCCTTTGATGTGCTGGGGCTGGTACTGCCACTACTGGAGTGGCTGTGCATCCTGGCATGTCCATGTTGACTGCCAGCTGCTGGTGTCTCTGGCCTACGCCAACACAGATGTCGAACCATTCCCACCACATGTTCTAGCACAGACATACCACAGTTGAGGAGGCCAACCATCTCGCCCCACCATCTATCTATGACTGCAGTATATTCACAGAAAGCAACAGCGAGTTCATGGAGGTTGCCACTTACAACTGCAAAAGCAGACCCCTGCAGCTTCAGGACCTGTCTGGAGTGCATTTCCATATGTGCCTGTGCCTCCATTACAGCCTGACACATGCTCCTGGTGGTACCAGCTGTGGTGCCTCTGCCAGGGAATAGGTTGAACTGTGGTCCTCCCAATAGCACCACAGTACATTTGCCGATGTGGTGGCCTTCCAGACATCCAGCTATGCTGACTGTGACCCGACACAGTTGTCGTAGACACCACACTTTCCTGGCCATTGCCACCAAGTGTCAACTGTCCCTCTGCTATGGCCACATGGGATGGGGCTTGTAGGGGCATTGTAACTGTGTGTGGGCTTGGGGTGGCTAGGAAGGTGATGACACATGTTGGCACATTGGTTGGGGCTGCTACATTTACTACATATGTCACACACCAGAGCCTCATACTACAGTCTTGCTCAGTCCATGACACATCTGCTGCACAAGCGACCCATCATGTGAATGACAGTACTACCTGGATACACTCACTGATGTGCTGTGGTAATTCCCCATTGCATTTGAAGTGCTGCATATGTGCGTAGCCGCTTACCTATCTGCTGCTGGCAATATGATGTGTATACCTGGTATGTCCTGCACCTCCCAATGCATGCTCTATGCTACAGACCTTGTTATGCTATCAGTTGTCCTGTGTTCACATGCCTGACAGGTTGTCCTGGTGTGCCATGTCTCACTCCATGTATGACACAATCCCAAGGGGAAGTACAGCCATGTGGTCAATCCCACTATTGCCTGTGCATACATGGGCACACACACACACACACACACACACACACACACACACACACATGCACACACTCACATCTGACGTGCATCATCCACACTCCATTAGATTGCACCTACGAACACGAGTCACACACAAACACACCACACTCCTACATGTGGAGTTGCACAACATTTGTACACACAGTCCTCCCATTAGCCTTCTGTCAACATGCATTACACATGGAGCTCAACAGCATGCAGTGCAACTATAGTGACATCATGCTAGCGGCAGTATACATGTTTGAGAGGCATGGGCTTTGTTGGTAGGTGATGGCCCTTCCCCGTGTTAACACTACACCCATGTACAATGTGTTACTCTGGCCTGTTCCACAACCTGCTTAGTACTGCGCACCATACCTCGCAGGTGTAGACACCATTGATGTATCTGTAGTACTGTGCCAGTAATGTCAGCTCCACTGCTCACAGCCCCTGTATGTTGTAGCAATACATACCTGGGATGGTATGTGAACAGCTATTAGTTGTGGATGCCTGATGTCTGCATTACAGATCACAACATCGGCAGTGCATTTATGACCAGTACATGACTATTACACTGACAAGCAGTGGACCTTACCATGGCTGTGAGGGGTGCCCTACACATGCCCCAGACCTCTGCATGGTTGCAAGGTCTACACATGTGCACATCCCTTAGAGTGCACACACTGTTGTGATGAGTGCTGTGGGGTCAGGGTTACATCTGCAATGTCTATTTAACCTGCCTGTGTGCAGCTGCAGCCATGGTGGTGTTGAGTCATACATGTCCCTACTCTAGGCCATGTGTCCTGTCACATGTCACATCCCTGTGGACACAATGCACATCGACAGGATGTAAGTTATCTTGCATGTGTGTCTGTTGTACCCTTCCGATACCCCAGCATGGTCTCTACTGTGATGCAGTGCATTTCTCAGCAACAAACCGTAAATGTGTACAACATGCAGTATGGGTAGGTGTGTTAGATGTGTGCATGGGGGATAGCCCATAGCTATTACATGCCCAGTTAATCATCGTGCATGAACACAAACCAGACTCACCAGCTAAGGGCTGCTTCTGTGGTTGTATCCTGGAGGGACCTACATAGGAGTGCGAGAAAACTGATATCAGTGGCCACAGCTGTGGCATTCATAACAAGTGAGGGCAATATTATGTTACATCAACAGTAGAATTACACAATATTACAGCTTCTACACAACTGTTTATTACTACTACACAGCAGCAGACAAAGTAAATGACATCTCAGTTCTGCATGATGTACCTGTACAGCTGCAGATGCATACACATGAGTGGTAAACCGATGTGCCCTGGGGCCTTACCTGCACGCTCCTCAGCTGGTGCATCGTTGACACCCACATCCAAGATGTGCCCTGCCAGGTGTTGATGTTGTGGGAAGACAGGTGCCACTAGGCTACTGAGAAGCTCCAACACACAGGTGAGGGTTGGATGGATGGGCTGACCCCTGTTGTGAGGTGGTCCCCCCTTACGGCAGCTGCACAACAATGTACATGGCCAAGCAGGTCAGTGCAATGATGCCGGACCTGTTCATAGCTGCGGTTCTGCAGTCCAACATCATTAATCCTGTGGACTAGCTCGTTCCACAGGGCGGTCCTCTCCTGCTGGTCGTGGGCTGTCCAGCCAAAAAGAAGTGCATAGTGCTGTACCAGGTGGTCGATTATGATAGCCATTTCTGCGGCACTGTATGCGGGAAGGTGACAATGTGACTTGATTCCTGGAAGACATAAAGATGGAAACAGGTATGAGTCACTCATACAGCAGGGTTACCATAATTCTTAATACACATATATGTCACCCCCCCCCATATCAGCTACAACAACATGTTCACAGACTGCAATTGTTATGTCAGCTGTTTACCTACCATTGGGACATATGTTGTAGTGTACCAAGCTTTGTACTATGTGTATGTGCCACTCTTTCTGCTATGTGTTTGTAGCCATGCTCCTTGTGGGGACACTTATCTTTGCTGGCCTGTTACAGACTATTGCACCTGCATGCCATTGTCAGTGCCACTATATATATATATATATATATATTTATATATATATATATATATATATATATATATATATATATATATATATATATATAAATATATATATGAATATACATCTATGTACATATATGTGTAGATATATGTTGTACGTTGCTGATATACTGTCTATATGAGTGTCTGTATCTGACACATACACATCACAGTCTGTGCACACAGATATGTGGAGTGCATACAGGCATCTGGTCCACATTCTGTAACTGTCTTTCATTCACAGCTGCACTGTTCTGTCTTGCTGCAACACAGACAGGTGCCACATGTAAACACAGCCTAACATTAGGGGGGTAACTATGGTGCGAGGTTGCTGTTATGCCTATTACACACCTATTGCATTTGTGCATTCTAAATTACACATTCACATGACTGTCCTGCAAGTGCTGTACACTGACACACATGTCTATCATGACGGCAGTACATCCACCAACAGCTATTCTCCACACTAACATAACATACACATATATTATGGCTGACATCTTTGCCATTCATTGCTGATCTGCACAGTTGGCAGAGATATCCCACTGCTTACAGGGTCAGACAGTATTGTCCAGAGCAGTTGTTCAGTGGGACATCATTACAGGGACTTCTACAGATGACACATATCAAACATTCTACAACATACATCCTATTAATCTATACCACATCCTGCATTAAATTACATACAGTTGTATTTTACATACCTTTTAGTGTTTGGATGGATGTGACGCCTTCCCAGTTGTGGCCTGTAGTACTGTGTTCCCCACTGTGTAAGTTCCGTGGTATACGTATGTTTTCAATATCATTTTTTCTTTGGTTGGTTTCCTCTTTTCTCTCTCTCTCTCTCTCTCTCTGTCCAGTAGAGCAAATGAGTTGGTTTGAATGGATTAGAGCATGGCTTTTGTAGGTGATGCACATGATCAGGTGATGGGCTCTGCACCAATCAGTGTGCAACAGTTTCTGGCTGCGTGCAGCCTGGCGTGTAGTGATTCTCTTAACTATCATCATGACAACCCAGTACTATAAAATGCTTACTCATGTGGGCGTTGTCCCCCCACCTTTCCAGTATGGAGTACATCCTTCCTGTATGTTGGCAGCAGTGTTACAGACAGCAGGTTGCGGTACCTACTACAGCAGGGCTTGCAGACACAGGACAACTACACATTCTTAGGTTGTTTCAGACCTACAGACAAAGTGGTGTTATGTGCTTTGTATATTGCTGGTCTTGCAGTGTTTGAGTGTACACAGTAGTTTAGGATGGAATGCAGTCTGTCTGCATAGTTCTCAACTATGGGCCTATCCACATGATGGCCAGTGGATTGTCTGTTTGCTTTTGCCTGTGAATCACACAGGGCTTGTCCTAGATATATCCCCTGGAATCTGTCTGTTGCATGCTATCAATACATGGCTATTTCCAGTTCTGTTCCTGATGTGTTATTCCTGCATAAGGGTACGTTGCATCGAATCCTGTAACACCAGCAATGTGCAGGATGTGTAACTGCAATATTACGGGTATGGCCCTGTGTTCCTGCCTCCGTCCTCCACATATATGGCTGGCTTTGTCCTGCTGTGATACGGTTAGGGGTTGTTCAGTATTGGCCTAGCATAATATACTGCTGGTATTCCTGCTATCATCCCAGTCATACTGTGGATGCCCATGACATTTGTTGGTCAGTGTCCATACATGTGACAGATACATAGATATTACCACAGGTAATAATTGTCCCCCTAGGCCTTGACTGCAGGATGTAACTGGTGGCTACTGACATACATCAGTTATTGTTTATTGTTACCTATCTTAATGGCAAATCCTTTGGCCACAGTAGTACAAATTGACGGGCCTGTCCTGAACAGCATAGTATGTTATATATCTGCACTGTCTACATCTACTTTTCTGTGTGGGCCTTGCATTCCTCACTGATTACATAAGTGCAGATCTACCTGCTGTCGGTAATGGCATACATTATTGTAAAATACACCACTACAAGTTGTCTGTGTATATATATCTGTGTGTAGCCACATGTCCTATGAATAGTGAGTGGGCTATGTGTAGTTCTCTACTCCTGTTCAAGTGTAAATGGCATTTATTAGGTTATACAGCAAAACGATTATGTTATATCGATTTCACATGGAAAATGGAATGTGCTGCAGTGGGACCCAAACCAACAATGTGTGCCCACTACCCTATTGCAGCTCTGTGTAAGTTGCATATTCCTACATTAATGTCATACCCATGCCCCCTTTCCCCAGCCCCTGAGCTCCACGTACTCAGCATCCATCCATTCTGCAGTTGCTAGACCTGCCATACCACACCTCCACACATTTCTCTCTCTGCATGTCTCGGTATTCCTCCATATTACTCGATGCAACCTTCTGCAAGCTCTTCATCAGTTTAGTCCACATACGTTCAAGCTTTCCCTTCATCCACCTCTGATACTAGCGGGAACATTATTGTGACCCACAACGTATGGCGTGTCCCTGCAGTGACGGAACTGTTGCTGTGTCACGAGTACACTTTGCTGGTCTACACTGTTTCTCCCACTGGTAGCATCCTACCAGGGTTTTCAGATGCAGCGGTTTACTCACACACCAGACCAGTCTCGTCTTCCGCTTCTGTGGATAAACACGCCCCCACGCCATGGCCCATTTTCCATTCCTCTCTTCAGTATTATATGACACTACTGTTCTCACAGTATGTGTGGACAGGCACTGTTCATTGGTACTCATAGACTGCTCGGAATACTGTGACTGAGTGCTGTGCACATGTTTGCTGGTATTAATGTACATACTTACATACATTTCCTATACTGTTGACTGACTGTGCCGGAAGATATGTTTGTGATAACAGCAGCTGATTGTATATCTGCCATGCCTTCGTGGTAACTCACTTGGACTATAGTGTGCAGGGGGGGGACCTGGGAGTGCTGATTATGTTGTTACTGGCCACGACAAGGGCTGTGGGCTACAGCATGCCTAAGGTGGGTATGTGCTGGTGTGTGCTAGGCTCAGACTTGCTGACCTCTGGTTACGGTGTCATACACTGGGTTGGCCTCCACATTGCTTAACCAGTTGGGCATTGCTTACCGCCACACACAGGTGTACTCCCACTTGCTGCCACATACCCCCCACGCTACTTCATGTACATGTCATTATTATACATGCTTACATCAGGTTTACATGTCAGGTATGACTGCTCATGAAGGTCAGTGTAAGGTTAAGTGGAATTCCAGTTTAGCATTTCTGGTTAGGCTACACTCAGGTATACAGGTTAGGTTTAGGTATACCATACATGTGTTGTAGAATAGATGTGAATAGTGGAGGTGTAGGTGGGTAGGTGGTGGGGGGACATTTTAACTGTATAGTAGGGTGTTCAACTGATTGGTGGGGGAGTGGTAGTGCAAGTTTGGAGGGTGTTTGAATATGTATGCGAGGCAGGACAGGAGGTGTCAGTGTCAGTAGTTGGTTTAGGGGTCTGGAGTGCTGGGTGGTGGTGGACTTTGCAAGGTGGTGATCCAACTGTGCTTGGGTTTTCCCTTCAAGTGTTATTTACATGTGTAGTCTGGGACAGCTGCAGTAATACACTTGGGTTGATGGTTCCAGATTCTGCCAATATAGTTGTGTGGAGGGGGTCACCTACCTGTGACTGTGAACATTACTACGAATGCAACAGGGGTCGGTAGGTAAGCGGTGTTATTGGGCCACACAGAGGGGCTGATAATGAGGACATTTCCAGGGATGTGCAGGACGGCTGACAGGAAGGTCCACAGCTGGCCATTTCTTCTACAGCAACAGCTGTGTATATACCCTGCATTTGGGGGAAGGTCTGGACAATCACACCCCTGGGTGGGAGTTAAGACAGAAACATAGCTCTCAACCAATCAGAGACAAATCTCAACAGACTCAGGGACAAATCCTCAAATAATCAGGGACAATCAGGGACAATCTTTAAATATTTGTGCTATTAGCTTGAAACATTTGCAGATTAAGAGACTGTGGTGTAATATAGATATTCTGACGTAAAACGTCTATAACTCTGGATTACTATCATTATTTATTAAGGGCAACTCACCACCTTTTCTTCAGCAGTCACCAGTTTTAAGAGGGATTAAGAGGGACAGACCTACAATCAGAGTCTATATCAGGGATGTCCCTGAAGTTCAGGGACAGTTGAGAGGTCTGGGCAGCAATCATACCTTGTGAAGCCAATTAGTTTGGCTTACATGCCTACAGTGGGATGTTGTGACCATGTGTTCTTTGGTGTCATTTAGTGAGTTTGCAACAACACATCTGGTTATACCATCCTTTGCCATGTAAACTAGACTTTGCTGCAGTGGGACTTGTACTGGGCATGGCTGCTCGTTAGGTGTCGGCTCTGCCCAATGTACACTATTGCTTACATCCCTGGGGCGGTCCACATAGAACCACTGCAGCCAACACCTGCACAGCTAGGCCCATAATGTCATACCCATAGTTTCCAGACTGCACTTCCTCTTCAGCAGTCTTACTTACTCCAGGTGCAGGTTGGGTTTAAACACACCACTACACACTGCCAACTCTCCACTTCTCAGGACCTATCACGTGCGTTGTCTCGCCCCATGGGTCATCAGGCTTCCCCAACCTTGTAGTCCAGGAATATGCGTGCCCTGCTGTAGGTTATCTGTGTAATGGCTGGAAGCCCAAATAGCCATTACATTTTTGGCTTGTCCTGCAAGGGACATTCTTGTCTTTGTTTCAAGATTAGACTTGGCGGGTCTCTCCCACTGGTAGTATCCTGCCTGTAGTCTGAGAAGCAGTGGTTTATTTACTTTTATTGTGTGTTTGTATGTTTCACCTGGCTAGCTGGGGGGGGGGGTTGAGGTTACGTGTTACACGTTTGTTGATTGGGCCCCTCACCCCCATTGGCACGGCCTGTGAACACATGTAATTCTTAACTGTTGTATCATATCCTAGCTATATATATGTGTATATTTACACACACACACACACACACATATATATATATATATATATATATATATATATATATATATATATATATATTTGTATGCATGTATATATATATATATATATATATATATATATATATATATATATATGTATACACATATATTATATATTGATATATCTAATGACATATGGATGTATGGGTGTCTGCAAATGTATAAATCTATATGTAGGTATTTATATATATGTCTGTCTATGTATGTATACAGTTGTACCGCAGAGAGGGGGTGGTATATCTCCATGTAGTTATGGGTATATATACACACACATACCTCTACATATTTACATCTACATCTGGTTATACCATTCTTTGCCATGTAAAATAGACTGTGCTGCAGTGGGACTCATAGCAGGAGTGTCTGGTCATTGGGCGGCAGCTCTTCCCAATGAACACTATTGTTTACATCCCTGGGGTGGTTCATGTAGATGCACTCCAGCAAAGACTTGCATGCCTAGACCCATAATTACCATACCCATAGTACCCCCACCTGCGCCTCCTCTACAGCACGCATCCTTTCTCTGGGTGCAGGTCAGGACTAAACACACCACTACACACTGCCCACTCTCCACTTCATGGGACCCATCGTATGTTGTCTCGACCCATGGGCCATCAGGCTTTCCCACCCTTGTAGTCCAGGTATATACAGGCCCCGTCTTGATAGGTCATCACATGGGCTTCCTCCTATAACAAGACATTTTTGGGGTGTCCCACAAGGGAAGCACCTGTCTCTGATTCAAGATTAGACTTCTCGGGTCCACTGTGTCCCCACCGCCATTGTATTCTGCCTGTGGTCTGGGGAGCAGTGGATCGCTTACATTGTTTGTGGGTTTGTTTGTATGTTTCCCCTGTCCAGCTGGGGCGAGAGGTTCATGCTATGTGTTACACGTTTCTTGCTTGGGTGCCTCACCTCCATTGGCATGGCCTGTGAACATTTGTCATTCTTAAGTGCTGTATCTTATCATAGCTATATATCTGTGTATATCTACACACACACACACGCACACACATATATACTGAACTCTCACTTCTAAGGTGAAAGATTGGGATGATTCCATTGTTACTCTGTCCAGAGAGCTAATGGGTCACAAGATTATTGCCCTGGCCATTGAATTAATGGTACTGGCTTTCATTTCAGAGGATGAATAAATGGGTCAATAAGCTGAAAGAAGGGGAGATAATGCTTCCATCATCCACTTCTACAAAACTGTCATGCTGTTTTGTCTTTCATTTGACAAACTTTGCATATTCAACAGCCAACAAACATCCCTCTTCAGTTGTATTTGTCTCAAAAGTGGAAGTTATTGAACTATAAATTCAGTTTGTTCCTGAATGCTAGTGAGATATCTAAGAAACCCAGAAAGTAACATTGTGTTACATTTCGGTGTGTTGGAAGGGAAGAAGTCCTATGTTTTTATAATATTTCTTAATTCCATAAAGAAGACTGTTGCCGTGACAAGACAAATGTTTCACAGTTACTGTAAGCCAAGAAGAAATCAATCAGGGATCAAATACACTGATAACAACTTACGGTCCCTAGAAACTGATTTATGCTCATTTCACTAAAACAATGACCCACAGAGTGTCAATTAGGTGAGTTACATGATTTATTAGTTTGAGAGAGAGAGAGAGAGAGCGTATAAGGTATGTCATCAGAAATGATTTCACAAGGGACACATTTCCAGAAGTTCAAAATTAGTAATAGAGTAAGATTTAATATTAAATACAGTGCCTAATGTGTGCAGAGTGAATGATATAGCTGTATCACAGGGGCTGAAAATAATTAGAAGTATGCAATGCTTGTGAGATGAGACACTGTAAAAGTAAAAATGAGTAAAACAAACTGAGTATGCTCCAGAAAGTATAAGAAGCATCAGAAATATGCATTTGGATAAGTTTTAGAGACACATCTGTATCAGCATGATGAAGAGAAATGCCCTAAGCCTATATGTTCTGAGAGTAAACAACTATGTAGACATTATGTAAAAGTAATAGGTTTTCTAGCTTGTGCAAAACCAAAGAAACATTTCCAGACTAAACAGATCGCATGTGCTACAACAGAAACACCGGAGAGTTGTAGAATTATCTGCATGCATGATCTGTACTGAAAATATGCACACAGTAAATACTATGCAAGATAAAAATACTGAAAAGCCACAACCTAAAAATGAGTTGGAAATCTGGGAAGATAAAATAATGTTAATGACTGAAATGTTGCATTTTCACTATATACTTGCACAAGGTATAATATAATGTCTGCTTAAATGGTCTAAGCACTGGTTGTCAAACAGAGAATTTGAATTCATCATTGGGCAACTTGATTACTTATCTGGGTCATCATGTTAAAATGATAGGCAGAAAGTGCTTATGTGTGTCTATACATACAGGAATACAAGACCCAGTCCCAGACAGATGACTCAGAAAATGCACATTCAGTTTTGAGTAAAATTCGTCCACAAAAATGCTGGATATTAAGTCAAGACACATACACAAATGCATGGATCTTGCCATATCCAATAGAACCAAGACAGTCTCCTCCAAAAAAAAAAAGAAAGCCAATCTGGTGGTCCCTTGCCATAAACAAATTCTACAACAGAAGTAGGAAACTGATGTGGAATAAGGTGAAGTCCCAAGACTGGAAAAAACTCCCTTATCAGCCTCAGCAAAAAGTCGAGGTCCCTCATTAAATCCTCTAAAGCTAGCTATGAAAACAGAATTGCAGCAGATAGTAAAGACAACCACAAGACCTTCTAAAGTTATGTAAAGAATCTCCATGGCAATACCCAGATTTGCTCTGAGCTACTGCACAATGGTGCCTCCTATACCGAGCCAACAGATATTGCCAAAATACTGGCTGACAGATTCAGTGCCAACTTTACCCCCCCAAAGGACTAATCATAATATCAGTAGATTGCCAGGCACCCAGTATTACTGCTGCACAGGTTGAAACAGTACTGTCCAAGGCCAAGAATACAGCTTCTATGGGAATTAACAATATCCCTGGCTGTGTTCTACATGAACTACAGAGTGACTTGGCACCTCACCTGTGTGCCCTGTTCAATCACAGCCTCACCTCAGGCTTTGTCTCTCCCAAATGGTGCACTGCTATAGTCATCCCTCTCCACAAAGGAGGAGTGATTACAGACCATGGGAACTATCACCCCATTAGCCTTGCAAGTCCGATATGGAAAGCTATGTAATGCATCATCATGGACCTAAAAAACAAGGATAAAGGGAATCTCCAAACTCTGGATCCCGCACAGTTTGGTTTTGTGAAGGGTAGATCATGTCTGTTCAACTTGGTTGACTTCTTTGAGTCAGTCACCAGAGCTGTGGTTGAAGGCAAGGTGGTTCATACAGCCTTCCTTGATCTGGCCAAGGTCTTTGATACCATTCCCCACTCAGGAATCATAGAAAAACTCACTAAGCTAGGCATCAACCCCTATATCACTAGATTAGTTGCAAACTGGCTGACATAACCCACAGTGTGAAAGTTGCTGACTCCAAGTCAGACTGCCAAACAGTCATGAGTGGAGTCCCACAGGGATCAGTCCTGGGTCCTCTCCTGTTTAGTATCTAGTTCTCAGAAGTCCAGGCCAACACAAAGGGACTCTGGCTGACAAAGTTCACAGACAATTGCAAGTTGGGAGCCATTATTAACTCCCCAAGTGATATTGACATCCTACAGAAAGACCTCACTGAGACCAACGACTGGTGTCAAAACCATGGTCTTAAGCTCAATGCCAAAAAATGTGTCGTCATCCCCATTGAGAAAAACACAGTTCCCATGAATTTCCACATCGATGGTAGTTCACTGAACACAAAAGATGTTAAAAGAGATCTGGGAACACAGGTCAACAGCAACATCTCTTTTAACCACCACATTGCCACTGAGGTCAGAAAGTCCTTTTATGTGGCACATCTCCTTACTAAGAGTTTTGCATCCAGGAAGAAAGAGGTCATTGTCTCCCTCTGCTCTTCCCTCATAAGGCCAATCATCGAGCACAATGCCCCATTTGGCATGTACCTCACTAGACACCTGCACCAACTGGAGAGGCCACAAAATTACCTCACAAAGAGGATCCTATGCCTTAAACGCTTGTCCTATATGGACAGACTCAAAAAAACTCCAACTATTTTCTGTCTCATATCACCTACTTAGAGGCGATCTCTGCTTGACTTACAAAGCCATGTCTGACCCATCTCTGTTAAAAATGCTACATCTAAAGAAATCCTAATTCCACCACACCACACACTCCAGAGACCTCAGCCTCATTACCACAATCAACAAAACGTGTTGGAGGGTCAGGTACAGAACCCAGAGATTGCCCATGCTATGGAATAGACTACCCATACATGTCAAATAGAGCACCTCACTGGCCCTCTTCAAGAGAAATCTTGATGAGTGGATGGGAAATCGAAAATTCACCCCAGGGATCACTCCAGTGGCTTTACTCAACAGAAGCACTTGGAGCTAAGATCGGGTGGCACAATGCCAGGGAAATCTTTTGGGCTAGGCTTGTAAAGGCTCCAGGGCTATTAGCCTAGTACACACCTATGAACCTATGAATAATTCATAGTGACAGTGTTGATCACAAAGTATTCATTCTTGTGATTATTTATTTTACTTTAGTTTAGTTTAGTTTATGTTTGTTAACCAGGTTGGTGACTGGTACAGGCTCCTTTTCAGCCATTACCTGGGCCAAGTAGCAAAGAGAGTAAATTCCTGAGATAATATCCTAAAAGTTAATAACATTATATACAGCAAAAGCAGTGCAAACACTTTGAAGTAGACTTGAGAGTACAAGAGACTAAATAGTAACACCATTAGTAATACATAGTTCACTGCAGTATGATAGCCCTAATAACATAAACAAAAGTTTCTTTGTCTGTGTGCATTGATGTGACATATGCAGCATGATATATATTTACACACTGGTTGTGAAAAATAGTTTAAGTTTTGTGGCAAGATATTTTACATAGAGCTATCCTTTGCCCTAACAAATACAACTTTATATTCTTTTTTAAGGAAAATGTTGTCTATGGTAGTAATGCCATATGCACATTACTCAATTGTCCAGATTTTCTTTGAATGTCCAGATTTTTGTCTCATGTTTTTATTCCAGTCATGATAAAATTTGTGTTTTGTCTGGAAAATCATTGCAGACTGAAGCCACTAATGACTGACATATGAATTTCAAACTTCATATCCTTCAGAAACTACATGCTCATGTTACAGTATGTTATTCTACTGATTTTTTTGAAGTTTATGAGTGCAATATTTAAAACTTGTCCCTATTTTGTGGCCTTCTACCCACCACATAAACATTCCCCCAGATTCTCCAAAGCTTTCATAGAGTGCAAGATTAATGCAGGAGCTCTCGCAGGCAGTATGTCTTCCGTGTGATCCAGGAACAGCCTGCAGGGGCATGCACGAGAGCCCCTGCACTAATCTTGCACGGATTAAGCCCTGGTATGCAAATCACCCCATTTTCAGGAGAAATTCAGGCAAATGAGGTGAATTTGCAATCCAGGAAGCTTGCAATAGTCCGTGCAAGACTAGTGCTATCTGCAGAAATGGACTCAGTTAGTAACTGAGTACATTTCTGCAAAATCAAAAACGGAGTTATGAGAGTTCTAAATAAAGGCTGCATATCATTCAGGAAGCATGCCAATGGACAAGTATAAGGCCATTGGCATTGCAAACAATAACAAAAATAAAAAAAAATAAAAGCTTTATTATTTTTTTTTTTGCTGATCTCGGCTGTTTAAGCATAGGGCAGTGGCGCGTAAATAGAAACGGGGGTAAAATAAGAATATAAACCTAAAATGAGCATTCTAACTAAAATCAGTATTCTGACATGCATGTTAATGGCAGGCAGAAGACAACCTGGCCAGTGAATAGTGGTTGCTAAGAGGGGAGGCTCAGTGTGAGACATGTAACTATGCATTAGCAGGCAATCCTATGCAAATGATGGGAAGGATATTGAATCCCAGTTTTCCCTAGCATGTGAGGAAGGTCCCACTAGTGTAAGAATATGAATAGCTGGATGCAAGACTAGGAGGTAAGTGACATCATGGGGGGGTGCCAGGCATACTGTAAGCGGATTGGAGACCTGTGGCTCGGGTTTGCTCCTAGCTAGGAGGTGTGTCTAAACCTGCCTAGCACTCTTTACAAAGTGTAAGCGGGTGTGCGCGCCGCGCACTGGATTTTACAGGAAGAAAAAAGAAGTTAAACCAGGAAAATGCAGCTCTGTGCACATTTGAGCACTGTGTTTATGTGGTGCACCCTGGGCTTAAACAAGAAGGCAATGGGAAGGGAAAACAGCAGTAGGAAGTTAATCAAGGAGAACTAGCATAGCTGGCAGGTAAAATGTATCAGAATCAGCCAATTACACTGGCAGCAGACCAGCCCAGCCCAGCAGACCACTATAAACTATGCAAACACCTTTCTCCCTTGTTTTCCCCAAAACTCTGCACCACCTGTGTATACGAATGGGGAAATTTTACAAAACAAAGCAAGACAAAATGTTAGGGGCTGCTTTTGCTATCATAAACCAGCATGTGCAAGAGGCTGAGGGTGGTGAGGATGTGAATGCTGCTGAGCAACCCACAGTGAGGAGACGGAGAAAAGTGTACACACCCAGGGTAACCTACCAAGGGCTACATGAGCTGGAGATAGTGGAGCGCAATAGAGTGGACAGGGACCTCCTACAGCAAATTTTTGAGCTGTGCCAACCACACCTCACACACAGAACTATAAGACGGGAACCCATCCCAGTGGATACCAAGGCATGTGTAGGCCTAAGAATACTAGCTACAGGTACCTTCCAAAGGCCAACTGGGGATATGATGGGGATTTCACAGGCATCAGCATCCAGGGTACTCCACCAGTTCCTGGATGCCATGTCAGCACATGTCGGTGAGCATGTATATTTCCCTAACACCCATGAGGCGTTGGCCAGCAATATGGGTCTATTCCACCAAATAGCTGAATACCCTGAGGTAGTGGGTGCAATAGACTGCACGCATATATGCATCAAAGCACCACCCAGTGAGCGGGGTAGGGTCTACATCAACCGCAAGGGCTCCCCCTCCATCAATTGCCAGGTTGTGTGCAATGCCCAGGGCATAATAATGAATGTGTGTGCTGTCTGCCCTGGAAGTTATCATGATTCCCACATCTGGCATCTGACACAGCTGTGCCAGATATTTGCCAATGGGGACATCCAACATGGTCACCTAGTGTAGGATGCTAGATTCGCACTGGAGCCGTGGCTGATGACACCCATCAGAAATGCACACACACCCAAACAAGAACTCCATAATGAGGCACATGCACAAACAAGAATCATAATAGAACATGTGTTTGGGATGCTCACGTCACGGTTTCGCTGCCTGGACACATCCTGTGGAGCCTTGCAATACTCACCAGCTACATGTACCCAAATTGTCCTTGTATGTGCCATGCTACACAATATGATCCTGCAGAAACAGCTGCAGCAGGAACAGCATGGGGTAGTGCCACACAGCCCCACACCATTGCCAAGGCCTCCAAAGGCACAAAGTGACTCGGAGGAACAATCTGAGCCTGCCCCAGTAGGTAGAAGGAGGCATGCCCAGTATGCTCTGGCCTTGGCAAAGAGACAATACACTGACATAGTAGGGAGCCAGGGAATGACACCTCCCTGACTTGCACATACAGTAAAAGAGATGCCAAACATGACACTACCTGTGCTCAACCATGTATAGGGAGTGTACTATGTGCATCCAGCATGAGCAGCCCTGCAGCACCACCCTCAATACTGGGACACCCGCAAGGTAAGTGACTCACACATGCCAGATAGGGGGGGGGTCACATACCCAAAAACAGTCACAACCAGCAGGACAGGTGTAGACAAACACAAACCAATGCTGTACTGTGGCCTCTGAATGAGGCCTATGGGTAACCCCCCCCCCCAGGCCTACATAGACAGACTACAGTAGACCAAGCAGTTGGATGTGAGTTGTGAAGGCTAGGAAGTCAGAAACTAATATGTAGGTGATTAAAAGCTAAGATCTGTAGTACACTGAAATGCCTCTAGCCAACACGATAGGTAAGACTACAGACTGAAATGGAGTACCTGACATACCAGTACAGTGCTAGCAAATGTGTACAAGTGTCAGGTGTGGCACCCCATCCTATGCAGACTTATAGTAACAGTCAGGTGTACCCCCCACTTCTGTGTAGAAATGTTGAAATAGTCAGTTGTGCCCTCCCGCCATCCTTCATAGAAATATAGCAACAGTCATGTGTGCCCCCCACTCCTGTGTAGAAATGCAGAAATAGTCAAGTCCCCCCCACTATGCAGAAATGTAGCAACAGTCAATGCCAACTGACTGATGGATACCCTGCAGACACACATGCTACCTTTCGGTGTACAACACAAAGGTCAGCACTGCAGTACAAACTTTCTGGACTTGATCCACACATGCAATACAGATGGCCATACTGGGCATGCTCACACACTTAGAGAAATGAAGGCAGTGTCAGTCAACAAAATACTGAAAGGTCATACTGGGCATGCTCACACATGGCCATGTCTGCAAACACCAGTGGACCAGACATATCTGGCATTCGCAGTTCTTAGTGCAGACACATGTCAGTATGCACCCCTCCTGCCTTGCATGCACAATGGATAGGAATACAGACATATATGTAAGGACAACACACTATAATAAGCCAAAGGCAGACAGACATAGATGTGTAGAAGAGGGTGACAGTGACAAGGAGCCATCCAGGCCTGTCCCATCCAGCACACAGCCAAAGGGCCCCAAACATATAAGGTGGAGATGTCTCCCACTGCAGATAATAGCCACCAGTATCTGTCAGCATTGCAGACTATGTGGTGCACATGCCAGCTGTGCAACGTGACTGTACAAGGAAGTAGTCATCTTGTAGCTGTATACACATACCTGTGACATATGACCCCGTGTGTGCCCACATGTGGCGTGTCAACCCCTAGATGAATGGGGTATGGCCCATGCACACACCGCCCTCCCCATAGCCCTACTATGACAAGCCTGCTGAGGTCATCCAATGTGAGATACACCTTTTGGAGAACTATAGCTCCATAATCTCAGTGGTGCTTCCCATAACTGCATGCTTCTGTAGTGTGATAAACTAGTTAGGTAGGAGTTTTAACCCCAGACAAGGAAACTGTGTGTGAGTTTATGTGCGTCTCTATTGACTGAGTAGAGAACAATGCTTTTTAGGCTACTCACATTCCTTACAATTCATATATTCAACTTTGGCAAGGCTGCTGATGTCACCCACCTAGAAATACTCCTCTGGGAAGGTTGCAGCTCAATAATCTCCGTAGCACATCTTGCAACTGTGTACTGATGTAGTGTGATAAAGTAGTCAGGTAGGTGTTCTAACCCCAGACTTAGTGTGTGTGTGTGTGTGTGTGTGTTGCTGACTGAATGAAGAACAATGCTTTTTAGGCTACTCACACTCTTTATAATTCATATACTCAACGTTGGCATGGCTGCTGATGTTACCCACCCACCCAGCAATACACCTCTGGGAAGGTTTTAGCCCAGTAATCTCTGTAGCGTGTCCGGTAACTGCGTACTGCTGGACTGTGATTTTGAACTGTGGTAGTGTTCCAGCTCCACCCATGACAGTTCTGGATGTTTTATGTGTGTTTCAATGTCTGTGTATAGATCAATGCATTATAGGCTAGTCACTCACAGTACATTCCAAATGCCCTACTTTGGCAATCCTGCTGATGTCATTCATTGTGAAATACACCTTTGGGGAAAATGTTCACTAATAATCCCTGTGATGCATCCTATAACAGCACCCTTCTGTAGTGTGATATAGACCTCAGTCAAGGGTTCTATAACCACCCATGTTGGTTGTGGATGTTTGTGTGTGTCTCACTGTCTGTGTAGGGAGCAATGCATTTTAGGCTAGTCACTCACAGTTCATTTCAAATGCCCTACTTTGGTAATCCTGCAATGCATTTTAGGCTAGTCACTCGCAATACATTTCAAATGCCCTACTTTGGTAATCCTGCTGATGTCATTCATTGTGAAATACACCTTTGGGGAAGGAAGCCTAAAACCCACTTCCCCCGGAATCCTTTGAAAGTCTCTTTATCTACTACTTCTAGTATGTCGAGGGATCAGTTGCTAGTGTCCTCTCCAGCTCAACTGGTGAACCTGGGAATATTGAGGCAATGTTACAATTGCCTCATGTACACAGACAATCCTCTCCTTCTCCCACAAAACACAAATACATGCGAGAGATGCAACTATACGGCCAAACTGGAGGCTGAGCTCTCTCAACATAGGACTGGCAAGACCAGACAGGAGGAGAAGGTAACCACACACAATACATACCCAGTCACACATGGTACCATCACAACTTCAAATCATACACATACTCACACAAAGACATACTGAGGCTCTGATCAAAATTTACCAAAACAGCAGAGGCCACCAAAGCAGACACCCAAACAACTACCACCTCACGACCCAACACATGCAACACATAGACCACACAGTCAGAGTGTCAAACAGTCACAGCCCTTAAGGCCAAACAAAATGCCAGACACACTTGTCATTGGTGATTCCATAGTCAGACACACTGACGTCCGCCACCAGACTGAGTAAGGAGAAGGTCACAGTAAGCTGCCTGTCGGGCTAGAATCCGCCACATAACGCAAGCACTCAGGTCTCTCAACAGCAGGTACAAGTACGACTCAGTCATTGTCCACGCTGGTGTCAACGACCTGAGACGCACTCCTGGACTACATGAAAAGGGACATCGAGGAGCTCTCTGATTATGTAGCCCAGGCAGGTATGACCCTGACCTTGAGCAGTATCCTACCTTCACCTAGAATGATGCCACAATACAGTGATAAGATGATCAGCTTTAATAATTGGCTTAAATTCTGGTGTCATTCAAAGGGGATCCAATGTCTGTCTGCCTGGGATGACATGCTGGACAAGCCACGCTGCTTCACAAGGGATGGCTTGCACCTGTCACCCCTGGGCTTCTGAATATTGGCAAAGGCTCTTGCCACCCCCATAGTGCCTTTTTAGGCAAGGCTCAAATTCTAAACCTACCACCCTAGAACACCAAAAAGGAAAAAAACTAAGGGTAATGCTGCTCAATGCCAGAAGTCTCAATCTCAAGATGCACTGAGGCCCTTCTCAATATGGAGAACATCGATGTCTGTGCTGTGACAGAAACCTGGTTCAAGGCTCCTGAGAGCACCCCAGCACTAACAGGTTTCACCTCATATCATGTGTTCCTGCCCCAAAATCCGGACAACACCAAGAAAGGAGGGTGTCCATATTCATAAAGGACACCCACACCTCAAGGTTGGTGGCAACGCACAATGCATCGGAGACCATCCAGGTGCAATTAACCATAGGCAAGACTGCTCTGCAATTTGTAGCATGTTACAGGCCACCCTCTCAAACTCAGGAACCTCACATGGCCTTCCTGAAAACATTGGAGGGATAAATGTATCTCCAAACACCATCATACTAGGTGACTTCAACTACCCTAATATAGACTGTGAACACTACTCAAGCCCGAACACTCTAACCCAAAGATTCCTGGAGTTCATAAACTTAAATGCCATGGAACAACTAGTCACCATCCCCACAAGAGGAGAAAACATACTTGATCTCATCATCACGAACATGGGATCAAAATGTTCAACACCGAAGTATACCCCTCACTGGTGAGATCAGATCATAAACTAATCTCGCTGGAGGTCCTCATCCCCCACCTGAAACAAAAAGACCACAGTGAAAAACTTCTCAAAAGCCGATTTCACACTTCTAAAACTAGTGTGGTCTCCTTTAAGGCCCCTGAGCCAGTGGTAAACATTACTCAAACCACTGAATCACTTACAAATGCCTTCTACCAGCACCTACAGGACTGCATGGATCAGGCAATCCCAAACAAAACTAAGACTCTCTGTACCAAAGGCAAGCGTCCAGTCTGGTGAACCCCAGCCATAAACAAGCTCTACAACAAAAGGAGGAAGCTACTACAAGATAGAGCAAAATCCTTGAAAGGTAAGACACCTTTGATCATTATAAGTAAAAACTAAGAGCTCTCATAAAATCATCCAAGGCAAATTTTGAGAGAAAATCGCCAAGGACTCTAAAGACAATCATAAGGCCTTCTTTAGCTATGTTAGAAACCTAGGAGGAAACTCCCAGATATGCTCAGAATTAGTTCAAAATGATGTGAAAATTACTGAACCTACACACATTGCTAACATACTGGCTGACAGGTTCAGTGCAAACTTCTCCCCTCCCCAAAGGAGAGATATCTATTCCAGAGGATTGTAGCCCCCAAACATCTCCAACACCCAGGTGAGAACTGCCTCACTAAGGCAAAAGCACAGCATCCATGGGACCGATGGTATCCCCTGTGTGCTTCATGAACTCAATGAGGAATTAAACCCACAGTTAGGACAGCTGTTTAATCTTAGCCTCACCTCAGGATACTGCACAAGGAGTGGCGCAGCGACTGTGGTCCCACTTCATAAGGGCGGTGCCTCCACAGACCCTGAAATTACCGCCCCATTAGCTTGACAAGCCTTATCTGCAAAGCCATGGAGAGGATCATAATGGAACTCATAAATAAAGACATAGGGAACTTGCAGACTTTGGATCCAACCCAGTTTGGCTTTGTCAAAGGCAGATCCTGCCTCTTAAACTTGGTTGACTTTTTGAGACAGTCACCAAGGCCATTGATGAGGAAAGGCAGTCCATACAGCCTACCTCGACCTGGCAAAGGCCTTGACACAATACCCCACTCAGGTATCATCGAAAACTCATCAGCTTGAATGTAAACCCATACATCACAAGATGGGTTGCAAACTGGCTAAGTGACAGAACCCACAGGGTCAGAGTTGCTGGAGCCATGTCAGACTCAAAGCCTGTCACAAGTGGTGTCCCACAGGGCTCAGTCCTGGGTCCACTCTTGTTCGGCATCTTCTTTTCTGAAGTACAAGCAAACACAGGAGGGTTATGGCTGACAAAGTTTGCAGATGACTGCAAACTGGGCGCCATAGTCGAAAACACATCTGACACAGATATCCTCCAGAAGGGCCTCACAGAAATGGATAACTGGTGCTAGAGCCATGGCCTGAAGTTAAACGCCAAAAAATGCATAGTCATACCCTTCGGGAAAAACAAGGTTACCCCTAGCTACCATATAGGTGGCAATCCACTGAGCACAGAAAAAGTCATCAGGGATCTGGGGACCCAAGTTGGCAGTAGCCTTTCGTTTGACACTCATGTTGCTAAAGTAGTTAGGAAAACCTTCTATATCGTCCACCTGATCATGAAGGGATTCACATCTAGATCAAGGGAGGTCATCGCCCTGTACTCATCACTCATTAGACCTATGATTGAGTACAATGCCGAATGTATCTGACCAGACACCTGCTGCAGCTTGAAAGGCCCCAAAAGTTCCTCACCAAAAGGATAAAGGGTCTCAAAAATATGTCTTATGCTGCCTGACTGAAAGAACTCCAGCTCTATTCAGTCTCATACCGCTTGCTCAGAGGTGACCTGTGCCTGACATATAAGGCCATGTCAAACCCAGATTTGATGAATATGCTTCACCTCAAAAAATCTAGATCCCTCAGAACCACAAGGGTGGGAGACTTAAACCTTGACACAGTTATAAATAGAACGTGCTGGAGGGACAGATTCATCACCCAGAGACTCCCTATGCTGTGGAACAAAATCCCGGTACATGTGAGGCAGAGCACCTCGCTGGCCTTGTTCAAGAGGAATCTTGACCAATGGATGGGAGATCGCAGATATACCCCAGGGATTACTTCAGTGTCACTGCTTGACAGAGGCACAGAAAATGATAGGCATAGTTTTTATTCAAACTAAAGGGGTGGCGAAAGCCACATAACTATTGGCTAGGCTTATAAATGCCCTTGGGCAGATAGCCTAGTATGAACCTATGAACCTATGAACCTATGAATACTCCAATAATGTCTGTGGCACGTACTAAAAATGCGTAGTGCTGTAGTGTAATAGACAAATTAAATAGGGGGTTCTACTCCCAGACATGACAGTTGACTGTGTGACTATAACTTGTATCCTGTGTAGAGGTGGTTGTGAGTGTGTGACACATGTGGAGTGGATTTTGCATATTTCTTATATGGTGGCCCTACTATATATCACAATGTCAACCATATGGGGATAACATATGTAAAATAGCTGAGAGGCTGGGGTGCAAAATCATACCCATACATGTGACATCAAGGCCAGGTAATCACAGTTAGCAACCCCTGTATTACCCAGAGCACACTGTCAACCCATGTCTCATACACACACACATGCCTAGGCAACAGCCAATATGTGGGTAGTACACTGCATATTGGCCACTGATAGTAACTATGGAGTGAGAGCAGTGGGCTACAGAGGGGATGTCACCCTGCCCATCTGTACAATATGCACATAAATGCAGACAGTGCACCTCCCCCATGTTCCCAAATGGACACCTGCACCACCTGTGGTGCCTTCTCATGTGACACACAACGGACATACCATGCCTGACAACATGCCCTGTATGGACAGATGCCACTGACACCAGGGAATGCTGTTAGCATGCTATCAATGTAGATGCAGGGTAGACCTGCTGCCCACTACCAGTTCTTGCCACAGGTAGGCAAGACTGGCACATCTGATGATAATCTGTGTTCACAACATGGGCCAGACACCCCAGGTACAGTTCCACATGTCACTGTACATGCATGTGGGAGGTGTGCACAAACTAGACACCATCCATGTCATGGACTAAGGAACACATGCATAGCAAGAGATGCACAGCATTGGCCACACACAATAGTCACCCAGGTGACTGGATGGGGGATGCAATACCCACCTGTGTGGGCAAATGCAGAAACTACAGCCCTGACCCATAATGCAGACCATTGTCATGTGGCCTGATGCCAAGGTATACCCATCGCCTATCCTTGTATAGCCAGCTGGCACAGCTGACCACCACACACCCACACAGACATGCACCTATGCATGACAGTACTGGCACCCTGTGTGTTTGTGTTTGTGTTGCATGGTGTATATGTCTACATCCACACTCACCACAACCCCCATGGGCATACTGAAGCATGCTGTCTGATGTATGACACCTCCTCATAATCTTTGCCCATATGACCTCCGTATGACCTATATGGTGCATGTGATAACTACACAGTGATATGTTGTGGCAATCCCACCACTGATAGGTTGTACTCCTGGCCCTGCCAAGTGGGTCAATGTGTGTGCTTCCCTGTGAGAGTGTGGTTGTGTTGACGCTGGCACCTGTTCATGCAGACAGGCATGCATACATCACCTACCATATATCTACCGTATCCCTGTTGCAGATATCACTCACCATCACATATATGTTCTGAGTGTTCCACAGCAGTTAACCCATGTGGTGCATCCAATAACTGCATTGAACTGTGATAGCACTACATAGTTTCCTGGGGTTTGATACCCTGTGCTGGTAGGTGTGTGTCACAAACATGTTTCAGTTTTACTCTCCCGCCCCTCCCTGACATGTATTTGCCTCTGTCTGCCTCTCCCACTCCCTCTCTGGTGGATGTGGAGACCCACACCTTCTTTGCTTAGGCAGCAGCATGTGCATTTTAAGTGATGCTCATAATCAGCTGATGGCCTCTGCATGAATTGCAACACTCCTCTAGCTGATTGCATGTGGAACAGATGTGGTAACATTCCCATAGTCAATTGCATGGAAACACACTCCAATATCTAGGAACATCATGGTGGTGTCGGCCCGTTTCATGCACTGTGAGCAGGAACTAGATCTGTTGTTTGGCAAACAGCATCCCAGCTGGATTGGGGATTTACCTCTAACAACATACACTGTGGAAAGAGGGCAACAAACAGGAGGGGGATGTGCCTGACCTGCCTACAGACTGTAAGTGCTGCTATACTGCATTTGGAGTAATGTTGGTTTAACAGTGTTTGTGTGGATATGGCTATCCTACATGTCACAATACATGCCATGTCAGTTCCATGTTTATGAGGAATCCCCATCTGCAGGGTCATCTGCAGACTGGGTAGTGTTGTGCCTTTGGTTTCATGCCTTATCCACGGAGCATCTATCTGTGGACTGCAGAAGGTAGTGTGAGGATTGCAGTCTGTAGATGGTGAAGGCCATGACAGTTACTGACTTCATATCCCTCATAGGACGTATGTTGCAACAAACTCCGTTACAACAGTAAATGTATGAAGTTTTGACAGCAACATGTCAATATTGGCCCTATGTATGTGCTTTCAGCCACACCTCTGTCAGCCTGTGTACATATGTCGTGCATGAAGTGGTGCATATGTGCTGTACACCATAATTAGTGTCATCATATCTGATAAGTCAGTGATATATATCAGACTGCTACACATGTTATGTACAGTAGGGGTTATATTTCATGACATAACCTGGACATTCTGTAGATGTTTGTACAGTACTGCGGTCTGTGTACTTATGGTAAATGTCAGCAGTGTGTGTATTAATATGTACTTCAGCCTGTGTATAGACTGTGATAGACGTCATTGTTCTAGTTCCCCTCCTATCTGATGTTACATGCTCCCCCACTGTATGGTACCATATTGGCGTACATGTTTGTAGGTCCATACACACAAATGTCCCATAGCACAGACAGCCATCGGACCAAACTGTGTAGCAGCCCAGTATATGTAGGGTCATTCTGTGAGTGGCACATATGAGGATGGTGTAGAACAGATAGTCCATACACTGGAATATTATGCTAGCTTACCATAGTGGCTGTGGCTGTATTCACATTGGTTGTGGTTATGCAGTTTCACACAGGTGTAGCTTACCCTGTGCTGTGACATGCCTGTTGAGCCTGCTATATATGCAGGTACATGTGCATTCCCCCATAGGGGATGTAGGCCAGTGTTGAGCCAATCTGCCTGTAGCCTGCACAGTGCATAGTTACATGCCTAGCAGCTTAGTGTACTTACCCAGTAAGATGTCATGTGCAGATACTTGCCAGATGTACTGTTACCAGTCCTCCCTTAAAAGTCATGTATGTCAGACAGAGCAGTGGGATGCTGTACAGGTGTATGTCAATATCTAGTGGGTAGTTTGTGGCCATGGGACCCCTGTACCAGAAGCCATTATGTGTCAGGCCAGACAGGAATGTGTGAGTGCATAACCTATGGTGGCAAATGTATACCATTCATTATGTGTTATACCCATCTACATGGCTGTCTACATCCATATTGTCAGGCATGGTACACATGTTGTGCACTAAGGGCGTATGTGTATACCTCTGGACTGAACAGGGTGTGTCATACATTCCACATATATTGGCCAATATCTCTGCTGCACTCCACAGGGGCATTACATGCTAGGATCGGTACTTTACAATGATTTTCTTAGGACATCTGTCAGTAACCAGTGGCGCACATGTTATAAACAGATGTGACCATCTACACACACCATGTCTGTGATGACAATCCCAATGACAGTAGCAATAGTCTACTAATATACCTGCTATACATACCTGGCATCCCCTTGTACTACAACTTTGGGACTATAGGGGCTGGGGTAGGGCCACACTCCATGTCCAGGACATATGGTGGAACTATATGTACATATACTTGTCCAGATAGCCATATATAAATATGATTACACATGTGTACAACTTCCAATTACCACTGTCATGTAGTATTCCTACAATTTGTGGGCATGGTCCCTTTACAGTTCCTATGTGATGGACATCCTTCCTGTGTGTGGGCATCAGTGTTACAGACAGCAGGTAGCAATACCTCTTACAGGAGAACCTGCACACTCAGGGCAGCCACATATATGTAGGAGGATCAAGAACTACAGACAGACTGTGAGTAGAGTTGTGTTATGCTTTGTATAGTACCGGTGTCACAGTGTGTGCATGTGTGTGTGTGTGTGTGTGTGTGTGTGTGTGTGTGTGTGTGTGTGTGTGTACATACTAGTTTATGTTGGAATGCAGTCTGTCTGCATAGCTCACTACTGTGGGCCTATCCTCTTGCTGGACAGAGGTATGCATATCATGTGTTATCCATCCACCACACAGGTCCTGTGACATATATTACACTGGCAGTGTGTGTGTTGAGTGCTGTCAGTACATGGCTAGATCCATTTCTGTTTCTAACCTCAATTCCCTGACTGAGGGTATGTTGCAGACTATCCTGTAACACCAGCAGCTTGCTAAGTGTATGGCAACAGTTTTCCACATACGTGCCTGTGTTCCAACCTCTGTCCTACACCTACATACCAAGCTTTGCACATATGTCATGCTGTCGGGGATTGTTCTTTAGTGGACTGTGAGTATATCACACTGCCATTGCTGCCATCAGTCCACTGCTGTTGTATCCCCTACACATACAGTGGAGCTGGGGCCATATATGTGTGGGCGTCACCTACACAATACATGTGTGCCCCTATGCACTCCAGAGGTCAGTCTATGTAACAGTGGTATATGGCCCTGTATTATTGAGTCTAGGGGGATTACCATAAATGACTTAGGCTGTTACAAAATGTGGGGGTATCAGGGGTGAGCAGCCGTAAGGTATCTGGATGTACAGTATGATATACTTCACCTATATTTACATTACTTACATGAATTGGGGTAATGCAAGGCTACTCAAGCTGCCGTACACACTGCTCTGTTTGTCAGTGTGCTTGTGATGGTGTCAGTTATGCCTTGTTATGTAACAGTTACAACCCATTGGATCACATAATGTCTTTACCACCTACTGAGTTTGTACAGAGTGTAGATAGAGGCTGCTGAACTATACACCTGCAGTACATACTGTTGATTGTTTGGTATCCTGTGGCCCAGTCTGTCTTCACTATTGTACAATTTGAAGGGCTTGGCCTAGACAGCAACAGTTGTGAACCTTTCCAGACTAGTGTATTAGTGTAACTGTTTCACAGTTGCAGTACTCTGTTTATATGGTTGTCAGTGTCTGAACAGCTATATGACATGACATATAGAACTGTAATGATACATAGTTAAAGGGTTTCCATTTCTGCAATCCTGTGTGTGGTGACTTTCCTATGACCTCAATATGGGTATATGTTTTAGGCAACGATTGACATTTGTATGGGTGGCCCTTACAGTGTCCAGTTGTTCAGGTGTTAACTGTAGGCATAGTGGCTGTTCCATATTGTGTGCACCTTCTATATATGTATCATACTGTACATATATCTGCATGTTTATGTGTAGTCACATGTATATCTATATATATATATGTATATATATATATATATATATATATATATATATATATCTATATATCTATATATATATCAAAAAGACCCAAAGGCAAAGAAGCAGATAGGCTGATCCAAATGAGTCCAAATAAAAAATCGTTGCTGTAGGCCACTTGAATAAAACAATGTCTAAAACACAACTAGTTCATACGGGAAATCAAGTTCATACAGCAAATCGGAAGCCAAGAGGTAGAGCACAATCCCTTCAGTTGACTCCCATCAACTTGTACGTCGAAGCAAAAGTCAGAAATTGTAACATAAACCCTTCGGTTGACTCACAACAGCTTAGACATACACAAATAAACTCCAAATCGAAAAAGCAAAGCTGTATGCAGTACACAAACCCTTCGGTTCAAAATCCAACTTCCATCGATGCAAAGACGCTTGTAATAACTCCAGGACCAATATAAAAGAATAGAAGAACCTTTAATGATAAAAGAAAGCCGCATGTTAACAATACCGCTTCATCAGATAAATTAAAAACAAGATCTGAGCATTTAAGTACTCACCAACTGAATCTTAACAACAATCCATTGGCTCAATAAATTTAAAACCATCCTATAGTTCACTAGTAACTATGAAATCAAGTCCCAGTATGTGGAAGTGACGAAGTCTACAGGAAGTATACCTGGACTCTGAACTCCCTCTAGTGGGCTTAAGGCTAAACTACATGGCCCCAAAATTACAACAAAGTTGATAACACATACACTATAGCGACGGTAACCATACCGTTCAACATATAATGTAATAAGCATTGTTTTAGGAGCTTGAAATTGCCTTGAAATAAACCAACATGTAAGTATACACATTAAAACATAGAAACATAAAAACATAAAAGTTACTTTTTCTCGTAACAAGGCATGACCATGTTAAGGCATACCAATATAAAAAGTATTATCCAAATATACTAAAATAATGACAAATAACTTGCAGGGCTAGGAGAGACCGATAAAGCAATGGTGTCATGTGAGGAAACAGCATGATATGAAAGCAATAGCAAACTGGGATGTAACTGATAATGAACATTATAGAGGGAGACTGCCTGAAACAGGCCGGGGTATGGAAATGGTCACAAACCACTTGTAGAATTAAAGGGGTGGTGAAAACAGTATTCCGCCAAGGGCGTGATGAAACAAAAATACCAAAACAAAATAAACCTAGTGGGATAGTATATCCGCCAAAATGTGAAGGCAGGGGCAGGGAATAATAATTATCTAAGGGGTCTACTCTTAAGATGAGGTTTCAATGTTACCATTTCATTCAATCCACTTTCCCTGTGCGCTCCTAGCCTAAATATCCAGCGTAGTTCTGCTTCCTCAGTCCTGTTGGTGAGATCACCAATGCGGGGGGAAATAGAATCTAAATGCAGTACCTGAAAATGAAAAATATGGCCAGTGCCTTCCCTTATCATA
Organism: Protopterus annectens; assembly: GCF_019279795.1. Lineage (NCBI taxonomy): Eukaryota > Metazoa > Chordata > Ceratodontiformes > Protopteridae > Protopterus > Protopterus annectens. The sequence continues at coordinate 466,697,359 of NC_056751.1, forward strand.
TGTTTGGCAAGCGCACTGCTATATATACATATATATATATATATATATATATATATATATATATATATATATATATATATATATATATATATATATATATATATATATATATATATATATATATATATATATATGTATATTTATATATATATATATATATATATATATGTGTGTATCTGTATCTGCAGATCTGTGTCTGTGTATCTGTATCATGGGGATGTTTATGGCTTCCACATATTACATTTCCTATGGGAGGCAGACTGTACTTGGTAGTGTATTGCAGGGTGGACGTGTTTGGCTGTGGGGGAATGCCTATTCACATGAGATGTATAGTGTGTGGGGCCTCTCAACCCCATTAACAGTGGATGTGGACATATGTGTATTTGTTAATCTGCCATTGCTATCTACAAATGTATGGCCATATATACATCTATATAGATATATATATATATATATATATATATATATCTGCTAACATATATTTAACTATGTCCATATATGCCTACATAGAAATATATATGCGTACACATATGTAATGTGCTGTGTATATGTAGACATATAGTTGTGGACACATATATGTGTCGATTTAGGCATATGCATGTATATATGTGCATATATATATTGATATATATATATATATATATATATATATATATATATATATATATATATATATATATATATATATATATATATATATATATATTTATACACACATAGATAGATATGTTGTATCTGATTCGATATTAATATATTTACACACACATACATCTAGATGTTGGTATACATTCTCTGTACTGTTGCATGACTGGACTGGATGATGTGTTTCTGAAAACATCAAATGTCTTTGTATCTGCCTTGGCTTAGTGGTAAATCACTTTGTCTATGATATACAGGTTCCCAGGTTTGAGCCTTACAGAAGCTATTAATTTTGTTGCTGGGCAGAACACTGGCCATTGGATACTGAGTGATTAAGGCACTTTAAAGCAGTTGTAATCGGAGCTAAGCACGAATAACTGTCGGATACAGTATCTTACACTCAGTTAACTTCTATATAGCTTAATAAAAAACGTAAAAAAGACTTAATCACAAAACAAAAGACGGTTGGATAATAACTCTTCCGAAAGCGCTAACATTAATTGTGGTACAATAAACAGTCTGTGTCTTGCTGTATTTGGCCATTTTTCACTTCTATACTGCTTAACCTGTGAAGGCAGTGCTTACCCCTGTGCAAACAGGCTTAAACCTGCTTACTGCTGCTTAAAAGTGCATGCTGCCACTTACCCCCACTCTAATTTCTTTAAAAGAAAAGAAAAAAGGGTTGAAAAGAAAGTGGTGAAAAAAGGGGCACAAAGAGGGAAAAATAGCTAGGCATGTGCAGGAAGGGTGTAGGGAAGGTCCAAAGCTGCACATTTCTTCTATAGCAACAGCTTTGCATATACACTGAATTTGGAGGTAGATTTGGACCCTCAAACCCCTGGGAGAGGGGTGAGGACAACATAAATTTGTTCTGATGCCAATTAAACCAGATTACATGTGTCCAGGGGACACGTGTGTGAAATGACAGCTATGTATGGGACGAGATTTTTTTGTGGGAACAGATTGCTCTTTTATTTTTTCAGGTGAGAGTGGGATGTTGGGGAGCGGTAGTAGGTATATTTGGGGAGGTAGGTTGGGTAGGTTAGCAGACAAGACATAGCAGACAAGACAAACAAGATGCATACAGGGGCAGTATATGACACGTGGGGGGTAAACACCTTGGGTGGGGAGGGGGTGTTTGGAAGTCACAAGCCCATGAGCCCCCAAATGGAAACAGTGGAACTGAGGTCCCCCCCCCCCATGGGCAGTCACCACTGCACCTTCACGGCCCCAAAGGTAGCTGTGCTGGGGCCTGTGTAGGAGGGGCAGGTTCACCCTCTAATTGCGCCACTCAGCTCTCAAACTGGCATAGCCCATCTCAAAACTCCAAATCAAGCTTCCTATGCACCACAGCCCAGACATGACGACAGGTGACAGGGTCCTCTCCGCGCACGCTCCCGGGAGTGCAAGCACCATCCCCTGCTGCTGTTCCACCCGAAAGTGGTGCAGGGCCAGTGGAGGAGGAGGTACCAGGCTGCTCCCCAGACATGCTGGTGCCCAGTGCCATGGCCAGCTGAGGTGGAAGAGGTGGAAGAGGTGGGTCTGCTGGGACCAGCCCTCCCATATGAGCTATGTTGTAGCAGGTTTATGACAGATATGGGTTAGTAATAGTCAACAGCATTCAGGATTAGTTATAATAGCATTCATAGGTATTCCAATTAACACAAAACACCAGATTTAAAACAGTTGGAGAGCAAGCAGAACACCTGCATATTTAGAATAACAGTGCCCATTACAACAGCATGCAGGCTTCATTGATAGCAACAGGCCACCAATATGGGTGTATTTTAACATGTCACATGCATAGAAACAAATGTGAATATTTATAAACCATTAGTACATATGTCCCAACAAAAGTTTGGAGTGTACACATACCGACTGAGGTGTGTCATTGGTTATTTGTGCATATATGGTAGGGGTGAGAGAGAGAGTTTGATTAACAACTAACATATCCTTGTAGTTTTCAAAACATTCTTAGTCACTGCAGTGATCTGTCCCTTACATGTATTATTACACTACCCGATGGCCTTATATTGTACACTGGTATGTTTATAGATTATTATATATGTGACTTGTGTCTTACATACAGGCATGACAAGATGCAGGTGTTAATGCAACATATGTTGAGAATTGCTGTCATACACTTTGGGTGAGGTGCTAGAATGACAGGTTTGTTTTCATATACATTCTCTGACTATGTACACATTTGACTATAAGTTATATGTCATTAATGGCTGCCTACATTTCTGGGATCATCACACTGATTTTTCAGGGGAACAGGATACCAGGCTGGTGATGTGGGCCATTTATCTGGACATGCTGGACAGATTGTAACCGTTGTGAGGTATGAATATGCATACAACTTTCTAGCTGAACATTCTAGCAAATTCTGTACAATTGGGTGTAATTATGCATACAGCTTTCTATCTGAAAATTGTAACAAAATCTGTACAGTTGTGGGGTATGATTATGCATACAACTTACAAGCACTATCAGGATTCAGACCCCTGCTGTGTGTGTGACAAAAAACTTATAGTTATCATCACAGAACACTGTGCTATCAGGGAAGTGATGTAAAGCTTTCTACTGTTTTCTAAGTCTCCCTCACTTGTTCAATATGCCTGACCTCTTGCCACTTCCAATGTTGTTATACAGAACTTCATACACATTTTATCTGTATACCACAGTGTGGGTAACACTGCTTAATACAACAGTACTAATTATTGTATGCAACAGTTCAACAACATATGAAAGAAGAGTAAAAGCACTCCAGGGGTTATACCTTTATTCACAGAATATTACACATTTATTTCTACTGGTACGACACTTTCTAATGCTCTTATATTTATTTGTTATGACAGTACATGCACAATAATTACTATTCTGCCTCATGACACAGCCTTTGCTACCTAGCATCATGGGCTTGCTAGTTCACAGCCTGCTCATCTGCAGCTGTCAGAGAAATACAGTGATATTTAGCCATGCCTATCCATAGTATACACAAGCTAGGCAATTATTAACTTCTTAGTAGAATGAGTATTTACTGAGTACTGGGGCATTAGGCATCTGCCGAGACTCCTGGATCCACTGTTCCAGTACATCCCCCCTCCACCGCTTTAGGTCAGCGTGGTTGTGCCTGACCTGCTCACCAGTCTGGGGGATACCTGTGGCACTGGTGAGGTCATGGCCGAGACTGTCCCAAGCCTCCATTTTATACTGCGAACCCTGGTACTGGCCCTGCAGTAGTCTCTGCTCATGGTGTTTTACCAGGAGCCATACCATGATTTTTGACTCCTGGATGCCACAGCGCTGTGCTCTAAATCGAGTGCCTTCACCCACACTAGCCATTCTGTCTGTGGTAGGAAGCTACAACCAATTATGGGAAGTATTCCCACCTATTGGGTTTAAATACAGCCAGTTTCCAGCACCTTTCCATGATTGGCCAGTTTTGAAAAGGCTAAGCTATGAGCACACCTGCTTACCTAAGGTTGGCAGTGCTTAGACAGGTTTACCACTAGGCAGATTGAAATGGCTCCCCTACACATTGCTTACTCTTACTAAGTTGAGCTGTGCTGTGGTTAGCATTGCTTAATACTTAATCAGCACTATATTTGCCTTTTGGCAGTGATTTATTATTCATTACAGGTTATATATGTGTCTGGTATCCATGATTCATGTGTACATACACTGTATGGGGTCCTGGGGACTTCTACACTTTATTACAATAACACCTCAAATCTATGCTTACTACAGTACTCCACTTCACATATTTATGTTCTGTGGCAGGTTGTACAACATCACACTGTACATAGATTGAGTTCACATATTTGGTTTAATTTTCCTGTAGTGAGGATTAGTTTGCTGATGACTCATTTACATGCATTGCTATGATGGCTTAGTGGTTGACTACTGTGACTGTAGTGTACAGAGTCCTGAGTTCAAGTCTTGCAGAAGTTGTTTATTTTGTTGCTGGGCAGAGCATGGGCCTTTGGGTACAGAGTGATTAAGGCACTTTAAAGCAGTTGTAAGCGGGTGTGCTTGGGTTTGCGTGGAGCTAAGCACTGGTAACCTCCGGTTACAGTTTCTTACACTCAGTTAGCATCTACTTTGCCTAATGTGTGTAAGCAATACTTACCCCCATGCAAACGCACTTAAACACACTTACTAGTGCTTATATATGCTTATTACTGCCACTGGGGATGCACAAGCCAGTGCATTTCTTTGTGCCAGTCCCAAGCCCGGATAAATGGGGAGGGTTGCATCAGGAAGGGTATCCAGCGTAAAACTTTGCCAACTAATTAATGTGGACAACAGTAAATATTTACATACCAGATCGGTCGAGGCCTGGGTTAGCAATGACTGCCACGAGTACTGTTAGCCAACAGGGTCCTGGCAGAAATTGGGCTACTGTTAGCCGAAGGAGGAGAAGAGGCATAAGACATGGCCGAAGGCAGGAAGAGAGGAGAAAGGCTAGGACTGTGGTAGTGAGGATTGGAACTTTGAATGTTGACAGTATGACTGGTATAGGGAAAGAGCTAGCCAATATGATGGACAGAAGGAGGGTTGGTATATTGTGTGTGCAAGAGACCAGATGGAAGGGGAATAAGGCTAGCTGTATCGGAATTGGCTTCAAATTGTTTTATCATGTTGTGGATGGGAGGAGAAATGGCGTAGGAGTTATCCTGAAGGAACAGTATGCTAAGATTGTTTTGAAGTGAAAAGGGTGTCAGATAGAGTGATGTTTATGAAGCTGGAAATTGATGGTGTAATGATGAATGTTGTCAGTCCATATGCTCCACAAGTTAGGAGTGTGATGGATGAGAAAGAAAAATTTTGGAATGAGTTGGATGAAGTGGTGATGACTGTACCCAAGGGTTAGAGAGTGGTGATTGAGCAGATTTCAATGGGCATGTTGGTGAAGGGAACAGAGGGGATGAGGAAGTGATGGGTAGGTATGGTGTTAAACAAAGGAATTCAGAAGGTCAGATGGTAGTGGATTTTGCGAAAAGGATGGGCATGGCTGTGGTGAATATGTATTTTAACAAGAGGGATGAGCATAGGGTGACATACAAGAGTAGAGGAAGATGCACACAGGTGGATTATATCTTATGTAGGAGGGCCAGTTTGAAGGAGATTGGAGACTGTAAAATGGTGTCTGGGGAAAGTGTAGTTAGGCAGCATAGGATGGTGGTTTGTAGGATGACGATGATCAAGAAGAGGAGGAGAAGTGTGAGGGCAGCACCAAGGATCAAATGGTGGAAATTGAAAAAGGGTAATTGTGAGGTGGAGTTCAGGGATGAATTAAGACAGGCACTGGGTGGCAGTGAAGAATTACCAAATAGCTGGGTAACTACAGCAGAGCTAGTAAGGGAGATGGCTAGAAAGGTGCTTGGTATGACATCTGGACAGAGGAAGGATGACAAGGAGACATGGTGGTGGAATGAGGAAGTACAGGAGAGTATACAGAGAAAGAGGTTGGCAAAGATGAAGCAGGGATGTCAGAGAGATGAAGAACGTAGACAGGAGTATAAGGAGATGAGGTGCATGGCAAAGAGACAGGTGGCGAAAGCTAAGGATAAGGCATATGAAGAGTTGTATGAAAGGTTGGACACTAAGGAGGGAGAAAAGGAATTGTACCAACTGGCTAGACAGAGGGACCGAGCTAGGAAAGATGTGCAGCAGGTAAAGGTGATAAAGGATAATGAGGGAAAAATACTCACAAGCAAGGAGAGTGTGTTGAGGAGATGGAAAGAGTACTTTGAGGGGTTGATGAATGAAGAAAATGAGAGGGAGAGAAGGTTGGATGATGTAGGGATAGTAAATCATGAAGTACAATGGATTAGCAAGGAGGAAGTAAGGATAGCTATGAAGAGAATGAAGAATGGAAAGACTGTTGGCCCAGATGACATACCTGTGGAAGCATGGAGGTGTTTAGGTGAAATGGCAGTGAAGTTTTTAACCAGAGTGTTTAATGAAATCTTGGAAAGTGAGAGGATGCCTGAGGAATGGAGAAACAGTGTTTTGGTACCGATTTTTAAGAATAAGGGTGATGTGCAGAGCTGTAGTAACTACAGAGGGATTAAATTGATCAGTCACATCATGAAGTTATGGGAAAGAGTAGTGGAAGCTAGGTTAAGAAGGGACGTGATGATTAGTGATCATCAGTATAGTTTCATGCTGGGAAAGAGCACTACAGCTGTGATGTTTGCTCTGAGAGTGTTGATGGAGAAGCACAGAGAAGGTCAGAGGAGTTGCATTGTATTTTTGTAGACTTAGAGAAAGCATATGATAGGGTGCCTAGCGAGGAGTTGTGGTACTGTATGAGGAAGTCAGGAGTGTCAGAGAAGCATGTAAGAGTGGTACAGGATATGTACAAGGGTAGTGTGACAGCGGTGAGGTCTACGGTGGGAGTGACGGATGTGTTTAAGGTGGAGGTGGGATTACATCAAGGATCAGCTCTGAGCCCTTTCTTATTTGCAGTGGTGATGGGCAGGTTGACAGATGAGATCAGTCAGGAGTCCCTGTGGACTATGATGTTTGCAGATGATATTGTGATCTGTAGTGAGAGCAGGGAACAGGTGGAGGAGACCCTGGAGAGATGGAGATATACTCTAGAGAGAAAAGAAATGAAGGTCAGCAGGACTAAGACAGAATATATGTGTGTGAACGAGAGTGAGTATAGAGGAATGGTGAGGATGCAAGGGTAGAGGTGGCAAAGGTGGATGAATTTAAATACTTGGGATCAATAGTTCAGAGTAATGGGGAGTGTGGAAGAGAGGTGAAGAAGAGAGTACAGGCAGGATTGAGTGGGTGGAGAAGAGTCTCAGGAGTGATTTGTGACAGACGAGTACCAGTAAGAGTGAAAAGGAAGGTCTACAAGAGGGTAGTGAGACCAGCTATGTTATATGGGTTGGAGACAGTGGCATTGACAAAAAGGCAGGAGTGTGAGCTGGATGTGGCAGAGTTAAAGATGTTAAGATTTGCACTGAGTGTGACAAGGGCAGACAGGATTAGGAATAAGTATATTAGAGGGTCAGCTCAGGTTGGAGGTTTGGAGACAAAGCCAGAGAGGCAAGATTATGTTGGTTTGGACATGTGCTGAGGAGGGATGCTGAGTATATTGGGAAAAAGATGCTAAGGATGAAGCTACCAGGTAACAGGAAAAGAGGAAAGCCTAAGATAAGGTTTATGGATGTGATGAGAGAGGACATGCAGGTGGTTGGTGTGACAGAGCAAGATGCAGAGGACAGGAAGAAATGGAAACAGATGATCCACTGTGGCGACCCCTAATGGGAACAAATGAAAGAAGATGACTGCTTATTTGTGATTAAACCTGCTTACTAGTGCCTTATTCATTATGACACTGACACTTCACATGTGCATTTCATGCAGTACTCCAGTTCACATTTAAATGTTATTTAGTAGGTTATACAGCAAATACATGAAAAAAAAAATGTTCATATTCAGATTTCACACGCAAAATGGTATGTGCTGCAGTGGGACTCAAACTGGGAATGCCTGCTCATTAGTCGGATGCTCTGCTCACTACAGTATTGCTGTGCTGCTTCATTTGTATATATCTTCTTTGTTATCCTCTTCAGCCTTTTAAGCTGCTTTAAGCGTAGTTAAGCGATGGGCACACCCACACACCTATGGTTAGCTGTACTCAGATTAAAAAAAAAAATATTAAAGGTTTTTCTTCGGTGTATTTATATGTACTGTTGCTGTTGTACACATGGGGGACTTTTGGTGGGGATATGCGGCCACCTATGAGCAGCCTCGCTCATGTATTTCCACTTTCTGTTGTTCTACTTTGCAGGGGCATGTTTATTCTGAGAGCTCTGCTTTCAGACATGCCCCCTGCACTTGTTCACGCTCCATGTAAGATTAGGAGTTCAGGCCTTCATTAACATGCATGGCGCGCTGCTGTCCTCCTCCTAAACAGCCGCTTTCATGCAGGACTAGATTAGTCCTGCATGGAAGATTAGTAAATCTGCGGGATTCTTTTTAGTTTTGTCAATTCTTGTGCTAAGAACTAAGGTCATATGGTAATGTATTCCAGCTTGCTAGAGCTAGTTTGTTGAATGATTTTTTCATAGACCACTAGAATAAAACAGGGTCTGTTAACTTTAAAACTGGTACTTATATAAAGTGAGTACGTAGCATTATGAGCAGTTACAAAGTTCGAGAAGGACAGTATTTGTCTTTTAATAAATACATAATAATACATAAATAATAAATAGACTAGATCCAGGCCTGCTGAATCTAGCTTTGTTTGTATCACTTGAGCACTAATCCAGGCAATCTTTAAAGTATTCAATTGTATTTATTACTGCTTGGTAGTAACTTGATTAAAGTGTAGCTATCATTCTAAGTCTTTTGGATTAAGCACTTGGGCTTCAGACCAGTTGTTTTACATTAGGAAGGTCTGTGGCCTGCACTGTGGTGGCAGGACAGGTAGCTTACATTCTTCTAAGTTGGGAACTGCTGATTGAGGGCTCAGTGTCTGTTATTCTAAAAGTGTATTAGTTCTGGTTTAAGCATTTGGGCTTCATAGGTTCATAGGTTCATACTAGGCTATCTGCCCGAGGGCATTTACAAGCCTAGCCCATAGTTTTGTGGCTTACGCCACCCCTTTAGTATGGGGAACTATACCCATTATTTTGCTGTGCCTCTGTCTAGTAGTGACACTGAGGTAATCCCTGGAGTATATCTGTGATCTCCCATCCATTGGTCAAGATTTCTCTTGAACAAGGCCAGCGAGGTGCTCTGCCTCACATATACCGGGATTTTGTTCCACAGCATAGGGAGTCTTTGGGTGATGAATCTATCCCTCCAGCACGTCCTATTAATAGTCGTGTCGAGGTTTAAGTCTCCTGCCCTTGTGGCTCTGACGGATCTAGATTTTTTGAGGTGAAGCATATTCATCAAATCTGGGTTTGACATGGCCTTGTATGTCAGGCAAAGGTCACCTCTGAGCACTGAATAGAGCTGGAGTTCTTTCAGTCGGGCAGCATAGGACAGATTTTTGAGACCCTTTATCCTTTTGGTGAGGAACTTTTGTGGCCTCTCCAGCTGCTGCAAGTGTCGGGTCAGATACATTCCGAATGGGGCATTGTACTCAATCATTGGTCTGATGAGTGATGAGTATAGGGAGACTATGACCTCCCTTGATCTAGATGTGAATCCCTTCATGATAAGGTGGGCAATGTAGAAGGTCTTCCTAACTACTTTAGCTACATGGGTGTCGAATGACAGGCTACTGTCAACCTGGGTCCCCAGGTCCCTGATAACTTCTTCTGTGCTCAGTGGGTTGCCACCTATATGGTAGCTAGGGGTAACCTTGTTTTTCCCGAAGGGTATGACTATGCATTTTTTGGCATTTAACTTTAGGCCATGGCTCTGGCACCAGTTATCCTTTTCTGTGAGACCCTTCTGAAGGATATCTGTGTCAGATGTGTTTTCGACTATGGCGCCCAGTTTGCATCAGGCCAGTTATTTTACATTAAGAAGGTTCGTGGTCTGCAATCTTGTGGGAGGAGAGGCTGGACTCTGCCCTTCTGAGCTGGGAGGTTCTGGATAAAGGCTTATAGTGCCTGCATATTTGAACTGTTTCTTACTGAAATTGGTACACCTTGTTTGCTGTAGCATAGACTAGACCCAGGTCTGCTGAATCTAGCTTTGTTTGTATGCTTGTTGTTTGTTTGCTTGTTATTTCCCTGAAATGCTAATTTCACCTAAAACACGGCTTTTCAGCGCTTCTGTGGATCCCTAGTATATCTGCATTGCTTACTGTACTTATTTCCTTGTTTCACTTGAAAGAAAGTTACTGTTTGTCGTTTTTGCATTTAAGTTACCTGGCACTTGCTCACTAAAGCAATTTTATAAGTCAGCACTAAAAAAATTAAAAGCACTACACCCTCATAAACTCCCATTGAATACCTTGTTCCCCATTGGCCCTTTTTTTCAATTATAAAGGAATTCCCAATACTATTCTAGCATGTCAAAAGGTCAGTTGTCAATCTCCTCTCCGGTCCAGCTGGTGAGTCTGGGAATCTTGAGGCAATGTTACAACTGCCTCATGTACAAAGACAACCCTCTCCTGCTCCCAACAAATTCCAGCACATCTGAGAGATGCAAGCATATAGCCAAACTGGAGGCTAAGCTCTCTCAACTCAGTACTGGCGTAACCAGTCAGGAGGAGAAGGAAACCACACTCACTACAATTCCAGTCTCACATAGACCTACCACGACAGCAAACCAAACACATAAACACACAAAAACATACTCGGAGGCTCTAAATAAAAATCTGCCTAAGCAGCAGAGACCTCCAAAGCAGACACCCAAGCAACCGCTACCCCAAAACAAAACACGTGCAACACATAGCTCACAAAGCCAGTGTGCCGAACAGTCACAGCCCTTAAGGCTAAACAACACACCTGATACACTTGTAATAGGTGACTCTATCATCAGGCACACTGACGTCCCGCTCACCAGGCTGAACAAGGAGAAGGTCATGGTGAGCTGCCTGTGGGGCGCTAGGATCCACCACATAACACAAGCACTCAGGTCACTCCAAGGCAAGTACAAATATGACTCAGTCATTGTCCATGCTGGTGTGAATGACCTGAGACATACCTCCCTGAATTACATGAAAAGAGACATAGAGGAGCACTCTGAGCATGTAGCCCAGGAAGGTATGACCCTGACCTTGAGTAGCATCTTACCCTCACCAAGAATGATGCCACAATATGAAGACAAGATGATCAATTTCAACAATTGGCTTAAGTATTGGTGTCATTCAAAGGGTATCCAATGCCTGTCAGCCTGGGATGACATGCTCGACAAGCCACAATGCTTTGCTAGGGACGGCTTGCACCTGTCACCCCTGGGCTTTCGGATATTGGCAAAGGCTCTTGCTACCCCCATAGTGCCTTTTTTAGGCAAGGCTCAAAAGAAAAACCCACCTCCATAGGTATCACAAGGGATAAGAAACTAAGAGTAATGCTACTCAATGCCAGAAGTCTAAACCTCAAGATGCATGCACTCAAAACTCTCCTAAGCATGGAGAACATTGATATCTGTGCAGTAACAGAAACCTGGTTCAAGGCTCCCGTGAGCACCCCAGCACTACCAGGTTATACCTCATACCATGCTTTTCGGCCCCAAAACTTGGACCAAACCACAAAAGGAGGGGGAGTATCAATATTAGTCAAAGATACCCACACCTCCAGGTTGGTGGCACAGCACGAAGCATCAGAGACTATCCATGTGCAACTAACAGTGAGTGAAACTGCCTTCCAGTTTATAGCCTGCTACAGACCACCCTCCCAAACCCAGGAACCCCACTCGGCCTTCCTGAGAACACTGAAAAATATGAAGGTCTCTCCAAACTCCATTATATTGGGCGACTTCAACTACCCAAACAGAGACTGGGAGCATTACTCTAGCTCCAACACCCTAGCCCAAAGGTTCCTAGAATTTATAAACTGAAATGCTATGGAACAACTTGTTACCACTCCAACAAGAGGGGGAAACATACTGGACCTGATCATCACCAACATGGGGACTCTATGCTCCAGGCCAGAAGTGTATCCCTCACTGGTAAGATCAGACCATAAACTAATCTCACTGGATATTCACATCCCGACCCCACCCCCTGCCCAGAAAACCACAGTGAAAAACTTCTCTAAAGCAAATTCCACAATCCTCAAAACTGAGGTGGAATCCTTCAAAGCCCCCGGGTCTGTGGAAAATATGGTCCAGACCGCAGAATCCTTTATAAACACATTCTATGAACACCTTCAGGAATGCATGAATCATGCAATCCCAAATAAAACTAAGACCCAATCCTTCAAAAGCAGATGTCCTGTCTGGTGGACCCCAGCCATAAACAAACTATACAATAGAAGGAGGAAGCTGCTACATGACAGAGCAAAATCCCAAAAAGGGAAGGCATCTCTGATCAGTATTAGTAAAAAACTACGGGCACTCATAAAATCGTCTAAGGCCAGCTTCGAGAGAAAAATTGCACAGGACACTAAGGATAATCACAAGGCTTTCTTTAGTTATGTTAGGAACCTGGGTGGGAATTCCCAGATATGCTCAGAATTAGTCCAAAATGACAAAAAATACACCAAACCCACAGACATTGCCAACATCCTAGCTGACAGGTTCAGCACAAACTCCCCCTCCCCACCAAAAGAGCAAATATCTATCCCAGCAGAGTGCTGCCCCCCTGACATCTCAGATGCTCAGGTAAGAGCCGCCTCTCCAAAGCAAAAACACAGCATCAATGGGACCAGACTGTGTCCCGGGCTGCGTCCTACATGAACTCCAAGAAGAGCTAAACCCAAACATAAAACTACTGTTCAATCTCAGCCTTACTACAGGATATGTACCCAAAGAGTGGCGTACAGCAACAGTGGTCCCTCTACACAAAGGTGGAGTCTCAACGGATCCTGGAAACTATTGCCCCATAAGCTTGACTAGCTTGGTCTGCAAAGCTATGGAAAGGATCATCATGGACCTCATAAATAAAGATATTGGGGACCTACAGACACTGGATCCTACCCAGTTCGGCTTTGTTAAGGGCAGATCCTGCCTCTTAAACCTGGTCGATTTCTTTGAAACAGTCACCAAGGCCATTGACGAGGGGAAGGTGGTCAACACAGCCTACCTGGACCTCACAAAAGCCTTCGATACAATACCCCAGTTGGGCAATATAGATAAGCTCACCAGCTTAAATATAAACCCCTTTGTCTCTAGATGGGTTGCAAACTGGCTCAAGGACAGAACCCACATGGTTAGAATTGCTGGAGCCATGTCAGACTCCAAACCAGTTACAAGTGGCATCCCACAAGGCTCAGTCCTGGGACCTCTCTTGTTTGGTATATATTTCTCGGAGGTACAGGCCAACACAGAAGGACTGTGGCTGACCAAGTTCACAGATGACTGCAAACTGGGCGCCATAATCAACTCTCCAGCTGACACAAGCATCCTCCAAAAGGGCCTCATAGATACAGACAACTGGTGCCAGAGCCATGGTCTCAAGCTAAACCCCAAAAAGTGTATAGTCATCCCCTTTGGCAAAAACAAAGTGCCCACAAATTACCACATAGGTGGTAATCCATTAAGTACAGAAGAAGTAAATAGGGACCTGGGGACCCAAGTTGATAGCAATCTCTCATTTGACAACCACATGGCCAAAGTGGTTAGAAAAACTAGATCAGGGGAGGTCATCATGCCTCTTTACTCATCCTTCATTAGGTCCATAATTGAGTACAATGCCCCTTTCGGGATGTACCTTACCAGACACCTGCAGCAACTGGAAAGTCCCCAAAAGTACCTCACCAAGAGGATAAAAGAGCTCAAACAGATGCCATATGCTGCCCGGTTAAAGAAACTCCAGCTCTACTCAGTGGCATACCACCTGCTCAGAGGTGATCTGTGCCTGTCATATAAAGCCATGTCCAACCCGAAATTAATGGACATGCTGCACCTCAGAAAATCCAAATCCCATCGAGCTACACGCTCGAGAGACTTGAACCTCAGCACTGAAATAAATAGGACATGCTGGAGGGACAGATTCATAATCCAAAGGCTCCATTCACTGTGGAATAAAATCCCAGTCCAGGTTAGGCAGAGTCCCTCATTGACTCTCTTCAAGAGGAATCTTGATGAGTGGATGGGAGATCGTAGGTTTACCCTGGGTATCACTTCTGTGTCACTGTTAGACAGAGGCACAGTATACTAACCTCGAAAAAGGGCATAGCAGAATTAATTTAAAATGGGTGGCGAAAGCCAATCACACTCTGGCTAGGCTTATAAATGCCCTAGGGCAGATAGCCTAGTGTGAACCTATGAACATGCATCAAGAAGATATATGACTCTAGTTCCAGTTTGTAGTTTCATGTTAAAGACTGCATCAAGAATATCATTAAAAAACTAATAGCTATTATTATGGCTAGAAAATCAAATCATGAACTTAAATTAGCTTCTGAAACCAAGGGAAACTATATGTACTTCTGTAGTTACACTGGAAAACTAAGAAATAACACCCTATACTGTTCTGAACTTATCCAAAATGGTACCACACACTCAGAGCTAGTAGACACAGTAAATATACTAACATATAAATTTAATGCAAACTTTTTCCCTGAAACAACTGTCTTAATTCCACAGATTTTCACATCTTTTTCAATTCCTAATGTCGCAAAGGAACATATACTGAAGGTGCTCTCTAAAACTTAAAATAATACCTAATAACACTACAAGAGGGCCTGATAATATAATTGGATGTGTAATAAATAGCACTAATCATGCCCTTGTGTAAACCTCTACTTAAACTGTTTAACCTGAGCTTAGCTACAAGATTTGCCCCTATAGTTTGGTAAGCTATAGTGCTGGTGCCCCTACATAAGGGTGACCCTACTACTGACCCAGGAAACCATAGTCAGAATAAACTGACTAGCTAGATTTGCAAATGCATGGAATGCGTGATGTCTAATCTTATAAACTGTATATCAGAAACAGTATTGGTCTACACCCACATTAGTTTGGCTTTCTTAAAGGAGATAATTTATTTAAGTTCTTTGAAGAGGACACACTAACAGCAATCATTCTGTTCACACAGTTTACTTGGATTTGGCCAAAGCATTCACCATTATACCTCATACTGTCATTGTTAATATGCTAACTGCCTTAAATAGATCCATATGTGGTGATGTGGGTAGTCAAATGGCTGAAAGATAGAACTTACATAGTTAAAGTGGTAGGCTTCTCCTCAGAAATTATGAATGCAATTAGTAGTGTGACCCAAAGCTCAGTATTGGGACCTCTTCTTTGCTGCATCCCTAATCTCCAGACCAGGAATCAGGTAATTCCATTAACAAAGATATCAGATGACTGCAAACTGGGTGTTAATGTCAAATCTCCTTGTAACACACATTTTTTGCAACATGAACTAAACAAGTGCTGTATGAAAAAGGGCTAAAATTAAATTAAAAAGTATAGGACTATTACAATGAAAAACATATCTCTCATTCTCTCTCTCTCTTGACATACAATATAGGCAATACCCCACTTTAAAATGGTAAGGAAGTCAGGGAACTTGGAACAGAGGTTGATAATTTCCTCTCTTTTAACCAACACATACCAACAGTAGTCAGAAAAATCATTCTATTTAATACAACTAGTATCAAAAGGCATATTATCTGGTTCAAAAGATGTTACTATCTGTCTGTTTGCATCCCTAATTAGACCAATTATGTTACACAATACCCTTTCAGAATGTACTTTTCTAGATGTAGTAAGTAACCAGAAAGGTGCCAGAGGTACCTAACTAAGAATATTGCTGGCATAAAGTGGATAAGCAATTAGGGAAGGTATGAAGTGATATATTTTTAATGGGTTTGTTAAAGGCTGTTGTGGAGTGATTTACATAATGCTTTCCATGTCATTAGGGACCCCATCCTCCTTGATATTCTGCATTTTCACAAGTCAAACAGCTTCAATAATATTAGAATTAGGGTCTTAAATCTCTAGCAGCATATAAATAAAATGTGCTGTAGAGACAAATGTATTATCTAGCACCTAGCTCAGCTGTAGAACAGATTTTGCCTGCATGTTAAGCAATGTTCCAGCCTTGTATCCTGATTAATACTGGATGATTGGATGATTTTGATAAATTTATTAAAGCACTGTCTTGCTTTGCACAGCATGATGGTAGGTATTAACAACACATAAATGGCCTTGTGACTTAAATGTCTCACATTTCCTATTATCCTCTGCTTTTACGTGCAGTAAGTCAATGATGCTTTTTGGGTTTGGCAAGAAATATGCATCATAAAGTCTTATTTTCTGTAGTTTGTGGTAGAGATGGGTTTTGTTATGATACTAGGGCTACAATGAGTAACACATATTCTATTCTGAGAATTATAACAATGATGGATATAGTACAGTGTGCTTCAAATGTGATAAGAATGTGAAATACTAAAGACAGCTTTAAGTTGCTGTAAATCTTAAGAGGTAGTATGTTCAAAATGGTTGCCAAAGGTAACTGATTTATCCATATGAACATATAGACATTTCTGTTGTCTTGTATAGACAATTAGTGTTTCAGCAGGGTCCAAAATATATGGAGCAAACATTTTGGTTAGTCCTTTTAAAATGGTGCAAAGCAATAAAAGTTGATTTGGAAGTGTTTCTAATCAGTTCATTTGTGGTAATCCATTTCTAGATCAATGAAAAACTATTTTGCAGAGCTGTGGCAAGATCATGCAGAGGCATATGACCTATAATTAATACTATAACACTGGCATATATGATGATGTTTAAATCTGGCAGGTCCTAGGGTATACTATTTATGGGAAGAGAAAAAATCCTAGATGATCCATGTGAAATCTCACTAGTGAAAATAACTGCCTTAGATCAGAAATTAAGTTAAAGATGTATTATGCAATTAATTGCTTTAGAAAAGCCATCATTACTCAGTCTGGCTATTAATAGACTGTGGTTAACTATTTAGAAGGCTTAGCCTAAGTGTAAAAAAAATCTGCACCACTTAGCATATTCATCTCCATAATTGAATATATTTGATTGTTATGAAAAAATATTGCTGTCTGTATGTTATAATTAGTTTGGAAGACAAGTTGTTTATCAGAAACAAGGCTGTATTTCTGAACATAGTCTGGAACACATTTATAACTATTTTCTCTAATAATAACTAATAATCAGAGGCCTGTAATTTGGTCTATGCTTTGCAACTCTGCTGTGAATGAGTACATTAAGAGTAGGTGTGTTGAGGTTGTGTTTAAGACTTGGGGCTATTAATTTTGCACTAAGGGATAAACTGGAAGCATATGCTAAGGACTTGGAGAAACTGAGTTGCCTATTATCAATATAAAAAGATGTCAGTAATGAGGGTTGCACTTGTATATTGTTAAAGCATTTCTCAATTTTTGGAAGATAACATTTGAAAAAAGAGATGGTTGTCTAGCACATTATACACAAGGAGAATGGATTAGTATTACTGTATGTAATAAAGAAACGGCTCAATGCTGATAAGACAGATATTGTAGAGAGTGATTAATTGCTAAGTCCAACAGTCTCAGTCATCATATCCTCTGAGAGGTTTCTGCTGGCTCCCTGTTTTGAAAATATTTTAAGAGAACTAAAGGCATTTATGCAAGACCAGTGTTATTTAGAGTTACCCAGATGTGTGGTTTGTAGATGTCTGTAGTACTGAGCTTTTGCATTCTTTGTTAGAACTCTTGAGGAGTAGTTGATTTCTTTATAGTGATAAAACGTATCAGAATTTAGGAGTCATTTTTTCTGAGGCTTTCTTCTTTCCCTTATTGGTTCTTTACTGCTGTCATTAATCCATGATACATGCCCACCGATGTTATATATCTACTTTACAGAAAGAAGATTAAGAAGTGGTAGGTTCTGTGCATAGATAGATGTTGGACCAGCCCATCATTTCCAGCTCTGATCATAGCAATATATCAATGTTTTTAGTGGATATATACATACACAACTGCTTTGGTAGCTGTTTGCATGTTTTAAAAGACCAACAAGCCATGACTGGGCAATGGATGTTCAGTTCATTAGGTAAAATGTCCAGTTTTATAAATCTGTTTGTATAAAGCTGAGAATTACATTAATATTGTAATTAAATACATGATTCATTCTGGTGTTATCCTTAACCATTTGGGATAAATTAAAGGAGTTGTAATAAGAAATTCATGTTCTTCCTGGCAAATAATTCCAATGAATGTTGATGTCATCACATGTAATTAATTTGCTATCACAAATATGTTAATGAATTTGATGTAATACTGATTCCGGGTAGCTACTATAGTAGGTGGAGGAATATAGATTGCAGCAATAAGGAGTTTGGTATGACTCACTACTTGAAAGTTGAACAAGAATTGAACTGACTTCAGAGCTATTTGTAGTATTACTTGTAGCAAAGAGAGTTGAAGATCGAGTGCAGTCCTTTAATAGAATGAACACTCCATCCTCTTTCTCAGTGCTGGGTCTCTTATACACAAATGCTATGTAATTATGGGAAAAGAATTGTGAGAGGATTATAAAGAGCATAAAGATGTATATATCGGCCTTGGCTATTTACTATCAGTTGAGTGTGTTCCAGGAAAATTTCCAGTGGTTTTGTGAAGTAGAACTGAAATGAAATATAACTGTATTGAGAAAATAATTCTGATTAAGAAACAGGCAGTGCCTGCAGAATAAGTTAGCAGCATAATTACTGTTATCGAGCTACATAAAATTTGAATATGTGTACACCATCCCAGTCATAACAACATTATAAAAAGGCAGCATTATTAACTTTGAACAGTTGATGGACTCTGGTCAGAAAGCATGTGCAAACTATTTCTCTGTGCTTGATGCAAAGAAAGAACTTCAGCAAATCACATTTGTGAGAAGATATGACTTTTAAGACTTCTATTCAACATACCATCAGTAACTGAAGTAGTTCTGAAAGTTGTTGCAAATGCCATTGAGAGGCCTGATAAATAAAATGATGAATGCTTGTGTGTAATCAAAGCAGGGGAAGTGGTTTTGTGAGAATGGTTACTTTACAGAAGAGACTGAGATAGAGAAAATCTCAAAATTAATAAAATTATGTATACAATTTGAGTTACAAAACAGAACTTTCTGGCTCATAAGTTAGAAATATGAGTCATGTCTTTACATCTGAAGGCTTAAAACCAGAAACTTAGAAATTAAGCCTAGTTATGAAAATGCTTGCTTTTGAAGACAAACAAGTTTACATTAGATTTCTTGGAAAGATACAAAATCTTTTAAAGATTCTTCTTGTCTTATCAGATATGAGTTTAACATTATGTAAAAGCTCCATAAATATATTTAAAGGAAAATAATTGCCTGAAACATATCACAAATCATTGCATATTACAAAGAAGTATTCGAACAAGGCATGACAAAGACTCTAGAGTATGTTGTTAAGGGCATAAAAGTATGATGAGACCGGAAAAAGAGATGTGTATAGCAGATATGCTAAGATGCCATTCTCAACTATAGAAGGAAGAATATTAGAGGTTGAAGATAAAAATAGTTTGAGATATGACAATAAAAGGTTGGCAAAAAATAGAAGTTTCCTAGAAACAAAGTAATACATAACTTTATGTTTAAAAATAAATTAGCTAAATGCAAGCTCTGATGATTAAAGCAAATAAAATAAAATGTGTAACTACCAAGAAACAAGTGTTGAATGAATGCGTCTTCAGGTTTGACTGTGAAATGTAAAGAAGGAATTTGTGATGTGTATACCAGACAACAATGCCATTGCAAACTGGGTAAGAAATGTAATGCTGTCTAGCATGCAATACATATCATAACAATAATTCAAGAGAATATACAATTCCTTAGATAATTGCAAAGTGACCACAAATTGAAACAGTAATAGACTTTTTTCACTTTTCTGTTTGTTTAGCTGATTTGCATTGATTATTAATCAAAATTCTCTGATGTCAGGTAAATAGACTACAAGTGCAGATATGATTAATGTGTTTAATGCTATGTTTTACAGAGAATTCCTGATGTGGCAAAATTAGATAATGTTCCATAAAGTTTAGGCATGAAACGTAAGAGAGTTTTTAGAGCAGTTGGAAGTTCAGCATGTGGTATGTAGTTCTGATTATGCCGAGTCAAGTTGACTAAGGAAAATAGAACAGTTTAAAGTATGAAAACTTCATTGAGAAAGCTCAGTGTACTAAGTGGCAACACAAGTCAGGATGACACCCCCTCAAGTAATCAAATCAATCCCTACATTGATCCAATGAAGATTTAATGACTGTGGCATCAGACAGTTTTTGTACTAAGTTAAAGCAGGCATTGGCATTTTTAAAGGGGGTCACCTTACAGCTCCAGAAAGTGTTTTTTCAAATACTAGGCAAGAAGAACAAGAAAATCATGTTCTTTCTGGAACACCAGGTAGAAGTTCTATTGTTCATGCAAAATGAAATAGCAATGTCTGCTGGTCTGCCCAAAGGCAATATGGTAGATCCATGCACATGGATGCACATTTCTGGAGCTTGTGTCTCACAAGGTAGTACTAAACTGTGACACCGCATTTGCTCCCTGGCCTTGTGTCTGAGCATGTAATAGATGTCACATATCTTATGCTAAATGGTATATGTACAGATTATACCTGTAGGTATGGCTATTGCAGCATGCAGAGTAAGAGATCCAGAGACACTGTCATTGTTTAGCCTCATTGGCATACATGCTATTGTAAGTGGGACTTTTTAGGTCAATGTAAAGCACCATCACCATCTTACACTTGACCTTTTTTAAAAATATGACTGGAACTTGTTAGAACTGCTGTAAACATGTTATGGATGTGGAACATTAGACAGACAGAGAGACAAGGAATGATAACTGGGCTGATAATGTAACTGTTGCACCTCTGAAATGTGTATGGTGCCTGCCAGGGAAAACAAAGGTCATTGTGTAGTTGTTTATGTAACTGAGACATATGCAAGTACAGATCACATATGGATATTCCACCTTAGATATAGGTTCATAGGTTCATAGGTTCATAGGTTTATACTATGCTAACTGCCCTAGGGCATTTATAAGCCTAGCCCAAAGTTATGTGGCTTATGCCGCCCCTTATGTTAGAAATACTGTGCCCATTAGTTTGTTGTGCCTCTGTCCAGTAGTGACACAGAGATGATTCCTGGGGTAAACCTACGATCTCCCATCCACCGGTCAAGATTTCTCTTGAACAGAGCCAGTGAGGTGCTCTGCCTCACATGGACCGGGATTTTATTCCACAACATGTGGAGTCTCTGGGTGATAAATCTATCCCTCCAGCATGTCCTATTTATATCCGTGCTAAGGTTTAAGTCTCTTGCTCTAGTGGTTTTGGTGGATTTGGATTTTTTGAGGTGGAGCATGTCCATTAATTCCGGGTTGGTCATGGCCTTGTATGTCAGGCACAGGTCACCACTGAGCAGACGGTATGCAACTGAATAGAGTTGGAGTTTCTTCAGTCTGGCAGCATATGACAGGTTTTGGAGTCCCTTTATCCTTTTGGTGAGGAACTTTTGGGGTCTCTCCAATTGCTGCAGGTGTCGGGTGAGATACATCCCGAATGGGGCATTGTACTCGATCATTGGTCTGATAAGTGAAGAGTACAGGGGAACAATGACCTCACTTGATCTGGATGTGAATCCCTTCATGATCAGGTGGGCAATGTAGAAGGTCTTTCTAACCACTTTAGCAATGTGAGTGTCAAAAGAAAGGCTACTGTCAACCTGGGTCCCCAGGGTATGACTATACACTTTTTTGCGTTTAACTTCAGGCCATGGCTCTGGCACCAGCTATCAGTTTCCGTGAGACCCCTCTGAAGGATGTCTGTGTCCGATGTACTATCCACTATGGCACCCAGTTTGCAGTCATCCGCAAACTTTGTCAGCCATAGTCCTCCTATGTTTGCCTGTACTTCTGAGAAGTAGATGCCGAACAATAGGGGACCAAGGACTGAGCCCTGTGGGACTCCACTTGTAACTGGCTTGGAGTCTGACATGGCTCCAGCAACTCTAACCCTGTGGGTTCTGTCCTTTAGCCAGTTTGCAACCCATCTTGTGACATATGGGTTTACATTTAAGCTGGTAAGTTTCTCTATAATACCCGAGTGGGGTATTGTGTCGAAAGCTTTTGCAAGGTCAAGGTAGGCTGTATGGACTGCCTTTCTCTCATCAATGGCCTTGGTTACTGTTTCGAAGAAGTCAACCAAGTTCAAAAGGCAAGATCTGCCCTTGACAAAGCCAAACTGGGTTGGGTCCAAGGTCTGCAAGTCCCCTATGTCCTTGTTTATGAGTTCCATTATGATCCTCTCCATAGCTTTGCAGACCAGGCTTGTTAAGCTTATGGGGTGGTAATTACCAGGGTCCATAGAGGCACCGCCTTTGTGGAGTGGGACCACAGTTGCCGTACGCCACTCCTTGGGCACATATCCTGTGGTGAGGCTAAGATTAAACAGCTGCCTTATGTGCGGGTTTAGTTCTTCATTGAGTTCATGTAGCACACAGCCGGGGACCCCATCCAGTCCCATTGATGCTGTGTTTTTAGCTTTAGAGAGAGCAGCTTTCATCTGCGCATTTGAGATGTCTGGGAGGCTACTCTCAGTTGGGATAGTTATCTCTCCTTTTGGGGGGGGGGGGTGAAGTTTGCGCTGAACCTGTCTGCCAGTATGTTGGCAATGTCTATGGGTTCAGTGATTTTTGTATCATTTTGGACGAATTCTGAGCATATCTGGGAGTTTCCACCCAGGTTTCTGATATAGCTGAAGAAGGCCTTATGATTGTCTTTTGAATCTATGGCAATTTTTCTCTCAAAGTTGGCCTTGGATGATTTTATGAGGGATCGTAGTTTCTTGCTAGTGCTGATCAAAGATGCCTTCCCTTTTGGGATTTTGCTCTATCATGTAATAGCTTTCTCCTCTTATTGTAAAGTTTGTTTATGGCTGGGGTCCACCAGACTGGACGTTTGCCCTTGGTGGAAAGAGTCTTGGTTTTATTTGGGATTGCCTGATCCATGCAGTCCTGAAGGTGTTCATAGAAGGCATTTGTAAGGTCTTCCACAGCTTGGGTTGTGGTTTCCATTGGCTCAGGGGCCTTGAAGGATACCACACCTGTCTTGAGTAGTGTGAAGTTTGCTTTAGAGAAGTTCTTCACTGTGGTCTTTTTGTTTGGGGTGGGGCGGGATGTGGATTTCTAGTGAGATTAGTTTATGATCTGATCTCACCAATGAGGATATACTTCGGTGTGGAGCATTTTGTCCCCATGTTCATGATGATGAGATCTAGTATATTTTCTCCTCTTGTGGGGACGGTGACTAGTTGTTCCATGGCATTTGAATTTATGAACTCCAGGAACCTTTGGGCTAGAAAGTTTAGGCTTGAGTAATGTTCCCAGTCTATATTCGGTAGTTGAAGTCACCCAATATGATGGTGTTTGGTGATACATTTATACCCTCCAGTGTCTTCAGGAAGGCTGTGTGGGTTTCCTGAGTTTGAGAGGGTGGCCTGTAGCATGCTACAAATTGTAGAGCAGTTTTGCCTATGGTTAATTGCACCTGGATGGTTTCCGATGCTTAGATGCGTAGCCACCAACCTGGAGGTGTGGGTATCCTTGATGAATATGGATACACCCCCTCCTTTTGTGGTGTGGTCCGGGTTTTGGGGCCGGAACGCATGATATGAGATGAAACCTGATAGTGCCGGGGTGCTCTCAGGAGCCTTGAACCAGGTTTCAGTCACAGCACAGACATCGATGTTCTCCATACTGAGAAGGGCCTTGAGTGCATGCATTTTGAGATTTAGACTTCTGGCATTGAGCAGCATTACCCTTAGTTTCTTCATGTTTTTGTTTTCTAGGGTGGTAGGTTTAGAATTTGAGCCTTGCCTAAAAAAGGCACTATGGGGGTGGCAAGAGCCTTAGCCAATATCCGGAATCCCAGGGGTGACAGGTGCAAGCCGTCCCTTGTGAAGCAGCGTGGCTTGTCAAGCATGTCATCCCAGGCAGACAGGCACTGGATCCCCTTTGAATGACACCAGAAATTAAGCCAATTGTTAAAGCTGATCATCTTGTCACTATATTGTGGCATCATTCTTGGTGAAGGAAGGATACTGCTCAGGGTCAGGGTCATACCTGCCTGGGCTACATAATCAGAGAGCTCCTCTATGTCTCTTTTCATGTAGTCCAGGGAGGTACGTCTCAGGTCGTTCACACCAGCATGGACAATGACTGTGTCATACTTGTACTTGCCGTGGAGTGACCTGAGTGCTTGTGTTATGTGGCGGATTCTAGCGCCCGATAGGCAGCTTACCGTGACCTTCTCCTTGTTCAGCCTGGTGAGTGGGACGTCAGTGTGTCTGACTATGGAGTCACCTATGACAAGTATGTTTGGTGTTGTATTTGGCCTTAAGGGCAGTGACTGCTTTGCACACTGATTTTGTTGTTTATGTGTTGTTTGTGTGGTGTATTGAGTTTGCAGTTGCTTGGGTGTCTGCTTTGGAGGCCTCTGCTGTTTAGGTAAATTTTTACTCAGAGCCTCCGAGTATGTCTTAGTGTGTTTATGTGTTTGATTCAGTGGTGTGGTTAAGTTATGTGAGACTGGTATTGTGGTGTGTGTAGTTGCCTTCTCCTCCTGCCTGGTCTTGCCAGTCCTGAGTTGAGAGAGCTCAGCCTCCAGTTTGGCTAAATAGCTGCATCTCTCGCAAGTGTTAGTGTTACATGGGAGGAGGTGAGGGTTGTCCGTGTACATGAGGCAATTGTAACATTGTCTCAGAATTCCCAGATTCACCAACTGGGCAGGAGAGGACGCCAGCATCTGACCCTTCGACATGCTAGAAAGATTTATGAGTTGGTATGAGACAGAAAAGTAGTGGGCTTAGCAGGGAAGTGGGCACTCCTGGGGGGTTTTGCTAGTGAGAGATTTGTATAATATAGGAGTGCTTGACCTGCACATATAATGCTAGCAACACAGTGCACACAAACACATATGTGAAGACATGCAGGCACAGATGTACCCAGATGCCCAGACACTGCATGTGGGGCTACCACACAGACACATGGTACACTTGTAAATCCCTATGCACTTGAACCTTGAACTTGCACTCATCCCTGCCACTCCTGCTCCATTATAGAGGAATCAAAAAACCTGATGTAGAAGTGCACCATCTTTTGACTTAGCTTTTCTACCCTTGCTTCATAGGACTCCCCAGTAGTGTGCTCACATTCCCCTCAGCAAACGTTTTATTCTGTGTCCTGGCCAACCTCCAATAAACCAAAGTCTGTATGTTTGCCCTGCACTGTGAGACCCTACATCAGTGGAATGGTTAAGTGCTTTCAGCTAAAGTAGCTCCCCTCAGCAAAAGTTTTATTCTGTGTCTTGGCCAGCCTGTAATAAACCAAATGCTGTCTGGTTGCCCTGCACTGTGAGACCCTGCATCAATGGAACGCTAAAGTGTTTTCAGCTAAACTAGTGCATGCTAGAGTTGTATTTAATCTGTCCTCTAAACTGAAGACATTTTGCTGTAGCCTTTTACTGTAAGTGTGCACACTTCTGGTCCCCCCGCATTTTTTTGTTCCTATTATACTCCTAGGTCAATTACTTAAAAAACACTTTCTTTCTCTTGGAAAAGGTTTACCTATGTACCTGCAGCCCACACTTGCATTGTTTTTCCCTATAGAAGTGGTGGCCCTTTTTTCCATACTGTACTAGATTAGTAGCACAAGATTTCTAGTTATTAGGAAGATACTGCAATACACTGACCTGGAATTGTCTGAGCTTGGTTTTTCTGATTGTTTTTTTGGAAGCTGGCCTGGTCTGTTTTTTTCTGGCTCATCCCACTCCATTTGCCCTCACTGCGATTGGGCATACTTCTCTCCCCTATCCTACCTCCATTCCCACCCACCCCTGACATAATTTCCTTTAGAGCCAAACCTGCTTTACCCCACCTCCGCACTAGCCAATAGAGACCACCTCTCCTGTACTCATACTCCCACATCATCATTAACTGTAACAGCCACTCCACACACCTCCAAGCCTTACCTGCTTTTGACTCTTTCAGTTACTCACTTCTTTCAGTCAATCTTGATTGCTTCTACTAACATTAAGTAAATTGTTAACTTTAATTAATTCCTGAGCTGAAACTAAATCATGGCTATAACTTCCAAAACTTTATTTCTCTCCCTCCTATTTCTAATTCTTTTTTTTCAGCTCTACCCACTTACCATACTCATCACATGTTTACCACCCCATCTTCCACACTCTCTTATCTCACTACCCAACATATAAATAACTACTCCACCCCTATTGCCCTCTCTGTCTTTAACAATGCCACTATATCATTTCACAAGTTCAGAGCATTGTACATATCAAATGCCCAACCTCTCATCAAAACAAAACACCAGTTTCTTTGCAAATATTTCTTCTTACAAATACTTCAAAGCACAATACTACTCTTATCTGGTGATATTCACCTCAACACAGACCCTTGCCAACAGCATTCTAACCATACTTATACAGCAAAACCCTTTCCAACTGCCTCACAAATAATTCATTGCGATCACGAGGCTCCAAAAATCTATCTTTTTTGTCAATGAATATACAAAGCATCATCAATAAAAGTATCCCCCTTCACACCTGGATTTCTCAACATAACCTGGATATACTTGGCCTATCTGAGACATGGCTAAAACCTCAGATTATAAACTGTGAACTTCTCCCCCTGGGTGTAACTTTTTTTACTGGATAGATGTAAAAAAGGGTGGAGGAGTAGCTATACTCTATTCTGACCATCTCTCTCTCACCCCTCTCAATAGCTATCCCTAATTTTTGCACTGCCAAAATACTTACAGCAACATTTAACCAAAATCAACACAAAAAAAACTTGCCATTGCAGTAATATACATACACATATGGAAAAACATCACCATACTCAAGCAGTTTCTTTCTTGGATTTTGCACTTTTGTCTCCCAAGGCAATGAAAATAAACTTCTTCAGAGAGAGATTAATAAACCAGAATCATTCACACAGATACCTAAAACAGAAAAGTGACTACATTCTTAACAACTACCTGGCTAAAGATCAATAGATGTGAAAACACTGGGTGGTATTCATTGCTATTACAAACGTGCTCACCTGGTATGTGCTCTAGCTGACACATGTTCAAGCATGACACAGTCATAGACATAAGCTGCTCTTAAGTGTAACTTTAGGAAAGTCATGAAAAATGTTGTAGAAAAATGAGCACATGTGATGTAAATAAAAAATGCATGGAAAAGATTTGATTAAAATCTTTAATGAAGTATTACTCCCACCGTATCCAATTCAAAGGCACATTTTACTGCACGAGTGTACAGTGCACACTTGCCTTATAAAAGGCTAATACACTCCTTTTCCAGTCACTTTACAATCAGCAAAGATACTTGGCTTTGCTGACAGCAATGCTGTTTCCTGCTGTGCACTGTTTATTGCTGCTTGTTTGCATTGTTCCACAAACCAGTCTATGGAGTAACACTAAGCAGCCTTGACAGTCAATCGGTTACCTGTTACAACTTTGAGGAGCAGGAGCTGCTTGACAAAGTAGGCTGTGAGATTATAAGGGCTTTGGTAAACTTTTACTGTCTACAATCTGGAACTGGGGGAATGCGTGGCCTTCTTTTTTCCTGTGGAAACTATACTTACCATGGGGACGTTTCAGAAACACACTCAGGACATATAGGGTATCTCACAGTCTTCTGCTTCAAGGATACAGTAGCAAATTTCATCTCATCATTTTATCTTTTTTAACTTAGTATCATAGTTCATTGCTGAATGTATTTAACAAAGCTACACTTCACCTGCTGAGGACCTTTGTATAGAGCATGCATTCTTAAATGGGCTTTTATCAGGCAGGACTAAGCCTTTCAACACAGTATACATTTTTATAAGGCACATACTTTAATCTTTTAAGCAAATAAAGCAATCAGAATGAATGTTTTTATAGTCCCTAGTTCATTGCATAGAATATTTTGTAAAACCATAGAAAATGTAATTAACTCTAAGGTTGTTTATGGGATTGGACTTCTAGCTTTTTGGTATTCTTGGTTGTTCAGTTTGACTTTCAAGATCTTCATTCTGTGTTTGCATGTAAATGTGCTTGCATTCATTCTGCACTTCTGTATAAGGAAATAATTTCAAAGATCTACAATGACTGCTTCTCACTACTAGAGACAAACCAAGTAAATAAGTTTGTCTTCTGTCTACAATGAACTCTATGAAATACTGAAACAAATCTGCTTTAGCTACCATCATGCAGATACTTCACCAATTAACTAAGAGAAAAAAAGTCAGTGTAACCATGGCACTTGTATTCTGGACCTGCACTCACACAAGGTCCAGAGATCTGTATAATCATCAGCCTATGGTGGTCTTGTGTCAGCATTCCAAGGATCATTGGGTGATCCGAAAGATACTCAGGAGTAGCCAAAATTTGCTAGGCTGTCTTGACTATCATTAGTTATCTTTTCACATCAGTGTCAGAATATCTGTTTTTCTGCAGAGGGGCTTATCCTTATTGTTTGTTGCTTTTCTTTGGAGATGTTCCATAAAACTTTAACAATGTGATTCTGCTGTGATTGTGAGTTTTAAATACAAATAACCATGTTTTATAGCTAGTTCACCTTCAATTTTCTGTATTTAAGAAGAATAGATAGAAGAATAGTTTAATAATGAATAAGAATGAGAGGGTGATAAAACTCAACGAGGTTAACTCATCAAAAACAAGATAAAACAAAGCAGGTATGTGGCAACCCTGAGTATAAAACATACTTATCTTCACACTCCCAAGAGACCATCTCACAGAAAGCACCTCAGTCCCAAATAGGTCAGCATCACTAGTTTTTTTTCAGGATTGCCATTTAGGCTCTCTACAAATGTTTGATTATTTGTCAGATGTTTGCTTCAGTGTTTACATGCATAAAACAAAACATAACTATCGCTCCATTTGCATGATTATTATAACTGTTATAACTACTTTCTCTAGTTGCATGATTATTTGGTCTTAGTTTCACAAGTAGTTACTTGGTATACAGTTAAAGAGGTCATTAAGGAGACTTATCCAGTTTCCTAATTATCACAGAGCAATGTATAGTCCAGTGGCTGGCTCAGAGTCACACACCACACAAATAAAGGCTAAGGGAATCAAACCCTGGACTACAGGAAGCAGTTGGTTAATAGCTCACAATGCTAATCTTTTGTGTTAATAGCCAGACTCAATTTTTGTCACTGAATGAAAAGAAGCAACCATTCCTCATCAGTGGGTCAAACCCCAGTCTCTATGATTACAGTCAGGAATACTCGCTACTGTGCTAATGAAGAGGGCATAATGGTTCCACTGTGGACTGAACCAAGCACTTTCTTCATATAAAGCAAACATAATAAACGCTGTCATAGGATCATATGGACTACAAGTCAAGTAAGTCTGAAGACCATGTGAACCCTGATGCAAACCATCCTCAAGTTGTAACTCCGGCTTACAGGCAAAACATACCAGGCCAGGGATGAACTTGTATACAAATGTGTTACCCTTTAACATGCACAATTTGTTCAAGAGATGCATAACCACTGGATAATGAATCTATCTTTCCAATGCGTTTCATCCTTATGTTGATGGAGGTTCAGATATTTGGTTAAGGAGATTGCGTAGCTGTTCAAGATAAAAGTGTAAGAGATACATTATGATGGAGTTACTGGTGGCATGGAATTACAGATACTGATCTCTGTGTAGAGGTCTATAAGAGGCAGAGTGTAGAGATAGGACTTCTAGTCTGCCTTGATAGCTAATTTCTTTTGGCTCGATATATTTTTTCATCAGGAACTATTGGTGCCTTTTTACTTGCATGATGGACTTGCCAAGGTACATTCTAAAAGGGGCATTATACTCAATGATTGATCTAATTAGGGCAGAATACAGAGGGACAAAATCATCCTTTGACTTAGATAATCTACCTTTGAAAATCAGTTGCATTAAGCAAAAGCATTTCAGAACTACTGTTGTACAATGGTGATCAAAGGTAAGGAAGTTATTGATCCAGGTGCTAAGATCCCTGCTTATCCTGTCTACGTCAGCTTGGGTAATTTTCTACATTTAGTCCAAGCTCTTTCTTTGTATAATATTGTTTTGCAAAGACTAGTTCTTGTTGAAGTGTTTCTGTGTCATAGGAAGAATAGACAGACACCCATCTTGCATCTGTGAGTGAATTTGGTTAGCGCATTCCTCAAAACTTAAGGAATTCCTAAGGTAGGCAGATAAGGCAGACTTATCCATTGGAATGAAATTACTTTCCCTTTCTGAAATCCAATATCTAACAACAGACCCTTTAGATTATGCTTTAGGAGCCCACACAAATAAAGCAACTGGTGTCAATGCAAAATATATACACAGCAAACTAAAGTAGCTGAAAGTGTCTTATAGGGCCTGTCAGCCTTTCAGGGAAATTTTCACCCAAGCTATGTCCAAGTCAAGATTACAAAGTTACAGTATTAAGGCACATAAACAAACATGGTAAATCCAAATTACTGCTAACCTGAACAGAGACAATTAAAATAGGGGAGAATGCATTAAACTCAACATGCATCTGTCCGCAGTTCACATTTGGCATAGAGAATCAGTTGGTAGATGTTATAAGCAGGAATGTAACAGTGGCAGATAAATGGAAAGTAGCTTCAGATATATTTCAAGATTTAGTGCAGATGCAGGACCTCCCAAAAGTGGACCCATTTGCTACACATATTTGGAATTAGGTTTAAATCATTTTCTCCGTTCTTTCTCACAACAGAGTTTAGAACACAAAGAGTTTCTCCTTCTAATTGACTCACAGTTTTATGTTTGCCTTCCCTCTGTTTCATATATTTAGAAGGTACTACTCAAGGCAAAACAACACAATGACAATCTAATTCTCATAGCTTCCTGTTTGTTAAGAGAATCATGATATTCCCTGTTAATGAACCTGCTCACTCTTCCAGGATTGCCACTACATCTGTATAAATCCCTAATGATGAAATAACTGATCAGTGTACTAAATTCCAGTTTGAAAATGCTGAATATCTCACCCACAGTATATACATTTGATTCTTATTTTTATATACCTTAAATGAAGCCAAAATAAATAATACAAGAATAATACAAGAATATGCAGCTTTCAGACATGCAGGGTTCTGGACTATGTCACAAGGTGTAAAGCATTTGCAGTGCCCTGTACTATCGGGATTGGATTATGTAAACCATCTGCTTAGTTCTAACATGGTGTATTAATAAAAAAAGTTCATATCTCAGGAATAACTGCTTCTCTATCAAATATTTTAAACAATTACATCACAACCTAACAAAGAAAAAGAAAAAAACTCAATAAACAAGTTTTTCAGTTAAGACTGTCAATAAAATGTACTGATCCTCCACAGGATTTCAACTTTGAGTTGGAAAAACATGATTACCTCCTTTGTAATCAGTAAATACATTTCTTTATGTGCTCCTCCTAGGATCCTGCCGGATAGCTCCTCTGTCTTTTCAAAGTTATCCCATTCATTCTGGCAACATGGGGTCCAGGTATTTCTAGACACTTCAAGAGCCTTATAGACCATTCCTTCTTTTGGAAATCCATCAGCTTTCCATTTCCAGACAGGAATGGTCTATAAGGCTCTTGCCTGAGATGGGTGGTAGTGAGCAAGCTAACTTGCTGGCTCTCAGGGGGGTGAGCTACTGTCTCCCCTTTGCAGAATTCCCCTCCCCATTCATCAGCTCTTTGAAGTCCACAATCACTGCCTCCTAAGGAGATGCATGTCTCCCACATGCTAGACTCTCCTTGGTAAATAGTGCAAATGTACTACAGCAGCATTAGTTTGATATTTATTTTATTTTATTTTACATTTGTTTACCAGGAGTGCTCACTGGGCAAGAATGAGCCCATTTTCAGTGGAGGACTGGGGAGAAAAGCTCCAGGGATACATAAGTACAACATACAGTAAAACTGACATTAATGCAACATACAACTAAGTTACAAATTGGAGTACAATTACTATTAGCTACAGCAAGTTAATATTACTTATCTATATGATGAAGTCATTTAGCAATCTTAAATGTATCATAACGCTGTATGAAATATAAGGAAGGGAAAAGTGATTGATGATTATGAGTATTTCAGAGGGCAATGTGTAGTACAATAGTGCTAACAAGTGGTAGCAAGGTGGTGGTTGAGAGATAAGTTAGATTGTACAAAAGAATAGAGGTGGATTATTGTGTGGATGGTATGAGAGATGGATTATGAAATGAGTGAGAGAGTAACAATAGTGGATGATGATAGATGGATGGATTGTAAAATGCGTAGACAGTAACAGTAGTGATATGCTCAGAACTTCACTGGGTTAGTACCTAGTGCCCTCAGTAGGTGTCAGTGATGTAGTGGGTCAGAACAGACACACCCAGCTGGGCAAGCTGACAATGTCTGCTCACTCTCATCCTACATGGTTGGCTCTTCTAGGCACCCAAACTGTTAGTCAAATTCTGATGACCTGTTGGTTCACCTGTGATATATAAATAAATAAAATAAAATGTAGTCAAGGCCTTTTCCTTCTCGGCAATGAGGCTTGCTCCATAATCAACAGATACATTGGAGTATTTTTGTAGAAGATATTTTTCTAGTTTCCTTTACCTGTGGTAGAAAGATATCACTGCTACAAGCTCTCATGTGAAAACCACTTTATTTGATAATCCATACTCAAGGAGTGTCATTAATGACTAATCTAACCTTCATGCAACAATCTGCATTAACAGTGTCTCTCAGTCTGTCTATACAACTGCCAGTCTTTCACCCAAAATGCTGGCATGACTGAGAACATATTTTGCAATTATTGGATGTGCACAAAGAAATCAAATAGTATAGTAGATAATTACATTTCTAGTATTTAGTAATATTTTATAATAGCATGGACAATGTCATATTACAGTTACAGTTACCTATGAAGGCCAAAAGAGTATGAAGAACAGAAGAAGGCTCCTAGCAAAATTTGTTAAATTTGTGTCTAATACATCAAACAATGTTTCACTGACTGCTGCAAACTGATGACAACCTTAGGCCTTCATATAAAAAAGCAAACAACTGATAAACTCTGGCCATGAAAGAAGATGGAAAATAGAAATCAAAGTCTAGACCAACTTTATTAGATGTAATGAATATAGCAACAGAGATAAAACAACTGGAATTGAGATCTTTAGAAAAGGACAGGAGCCAACTAGAGAAGGAACGATGTTTAACAAGTAGGATTTGAATGAGCCATATGATGCTTAACTGACAATGACTGGATAGGGTATAAGTGATGTATAATGTTTGCAACTACAGTTGTTTCAGTGGAACCTGTGATGTATCATGTTTGCAACTAAAGTGGTGTCAGTGTTGTTTGTTTTTCATTTATATAAATGTAAGATTGCCTGTGTCATATGTGATAATTTAATAAAGATGTTTATTGGAAGAAAAAAGATGAAGTCATGGTGGTGCAGCGGTAGCATTGTTGCCTCACAGCAAGAGGTTCTCCTGTTTAATTCTCAGCTGGAGAGCCTTCTGTGTGGAGTCTGCATGTCCTCCACGTGGTCAAGTGGCACTCAAAAGACATGTGTGAATGGGTGTGCCTTCACTGAAGGTTGGGTGTTGGGCTGGCACCTCAGCACTGTAAAAATCTACTGCCAATCATTAGCAGACTGGAGTTCCCCTGTGACGACCCCTAACCGGTAAAAGCCGAAAGAAAAACAACAAATTGGAAGAAAAAAAGTGATATAAAGTATGTAAATGCAAATACTGTTAGAGTCCCATCTTAAAAACCAACTATTATGGCAAGAACAGAAGAAGGCTTCTAGCAAAATTATATTTTCTGCATAAAGACTGAGTTTCTAATTAAAAACATTACATTTTAGGCAAGTTCTCTTGAGTTGTAGGCAATCATGATATGTGTTATGTAAGAAGGAACTAAAGTGCAATTGCATAATACAAAGTAATCCAAATATAGAAATCTAAAAGTTAAGATGATTACAATATGATGGAAATCTCAGTCTTATAAAGATATAAATAATATAAAGAAAGTTCTGAAGTAAAAGCCAAAACCGACACTAGGAGCAGGCAGTGAATCCCCAAGTGACTTAGCCATCCTGCAGGAAGATCTGTTTCATACAATTAACTGGTGCCAAAATCATGAACTGAAACTAAATGCCAAAAAATGCATTACTATATCATTTGGGAAGTCATCCACTCCAGAAAACTACCACATTGACAATAATCCCTAGGAGATGACCCCATTATTTGGGATGGGGGGACTTATGTGACCAGTGACCTAACTTTCAACCAGCATGTGTCCATTGTCATAAGAAACTCCTTCTATATTGCACAGCTTATAACTAAAGGGATTGTGTCTGGATCTAGGGATGTCATCATCTCCCTTTACTCAGCTCTTATTAGGCCAGTTATTGAATATAATCCCCCTTTGGCATGTATCTATCTAGACACATGCAATGACTGCAATGTACAGATACCTTACTAAAAGGATATAAGGCCTAAACAACATGTCCTGGATGGACTGACTGAAATCCCTTTCACTATACCTGGTATCCACCAGACTGTAAAAAGGTGGCCTGTGTCTGCCATACAAAGCATCCTCTGACCAAATACTGATGAATTAACTGCACAAATGTCATCAGATATACTTGGTCTAGGGATCTAAACCTCTTCTGCAACATCAAAAGAATGATTTGGAGGGACAGGTGTTGTATCTCACAAACAACGCTGCTCTGGAAGAAACTCCTCACCCACATAAAAGACAAAAAATCATACCTAACCCATATTCAAACGGAACTTGGATCCATGAACAGGAAACAGAAAATTTGCCCAAGAATGTCCCTGTACTATTAATAGAAAGAGGCAGCTCCTAAATACTTTATCCCATGCATCAGTCCCCTCAAATTATCTATGATTTCATCCCAGTTATTCTCATTAGGGATAATATATAATTATTGACCATGAGATAGTTAACACCAATCTGTAACCAAATGGGACAGGTTATTTTGAGCACTAAAAGGGAAATTGGATAGGGCAGCTAACCTAGTACTTACCTATGATCCTATAAACAGTTAATGAAGAGTGGTAGCTCCCAGTCCCACATACATTGTGTGTAGCCCCATGCACCTGCTTATAAAATGTACTATCTCTGAAGCAGCTATACTTTGCATATAGTAATACCTAATGTTAAAAATGGGAAAAATCAGTGTAACAAAAGTTGGTATTGAAGAACATCTCCGCTTTCATTCATTGCTGCTTCATACAGTCTCACGATATCCTCATGCAATCATGCTATTATATCTGGTCATCGGGTGTCCTTAAAATGGCAGATTTATAGGAAAAACAAAACTGTTGCCATCACCCTTGACAAAGTATATGATAGGGTTATCCAGCAGTCTCAGGGACCTTTGTAGATTATGTCAGAAAATGTAAACTTTCATTGTAAGCAAACAAATTTGAAATATTACAAACTGAAAACAATGTACTGTGTTCCATGTGCATAACTTTCTAATAATTTTTATTGTGACATCAAAATTACTGTGGAAACTACATCCACAGCAATAAAAAAGAGGCCTGAGTTTCACAAATAAAAGTCTAGCAAAAGTTTCCTAACATTTTCAATTATTAAATGTCATGCAGTATGCACTGCAGATGTATGACTACCAGTTGAGTGAATGCCACTGAGCTAATAAACTAATTTTAATTGACCAGTAAAGTAAGAAATAGTTCTGTCACAGCTGCATTAATTATGAAAGTGTACATGGTGGAGATACGGTCTTGTGGTGAATTTGTCATGGGGGTAATACAGAATATAGTGTCACTTTAAACTTTTCATGACAACGGAAGAAAATCTAATCTTATTCCAAGTGAAACAAAAGGTAACAGCAGCTCTGAGGTACAGTCTGCCCATTAGGAAAATGTTAATTCCAATAGTGAAATAGTTCTGAGTCACATGCGTTTATACAGATGTTCATGTGTGCCACTCATGATGCAGTTATTTGCTATCTATAGTTCAAGACAATTAGTATTTGCTATGTGAGGTAGCATCATTCTGACTCAGTTTACAAAATAATACACAGAACATTTTGAAGGTATTTGTGCAGTAAAATAAATACTTTTGGTTTTGTAAAGGTGAGTAGTTAAACATTTATGCATCTCTGTCATACAAAATGCACTGCAGATGTGGAAGTACCAGTTCAGTATATGCCAATAAACTAATAAATATATATTAATTTGTCAGTCACCTTATCTATAGAATAACTTTATATTTAATCATAGCTGAGGAATTAGAGAACTACGTAAATGCCAAATGAGAGAATATTTGGCATGCAATAATAACAGTGCAGTAAATGATGAATTATTTATAGGGCTCTCCTAAAACACACATTAATAATAGAATGGCAAATGGTGCAATAAAATTAAAAAGTAGGATGAGGCAGTACTAAATATGTAGCTTAAGCTCCAAATAGCACATTTAAGGCAGCAAAATGAAAAGGAAAAGGCCAATAACCTATCCATTATTAACACTCTTACGAAACATTATCAGGAACATCTAACATACAACTGAAATTGCCATCAGCAAATTAAAAATGCTCCTGTATACGTTGTTTCCCAAAGCCTTGCACAGACTAGTTAATAGAATTAAAATGTTACAAGGGAGCTCTCAGATTAACAATATCTATGATCCCCTAACAAAGAAGGAAACTTTGTATATTGATGAGATGTTACTGATTTAAAAACAATAGCAGAGATAAGTGCAGAAACTAATGGCATAACAAGAGAGAATATACTTAGAAAGGATTTGGAAGACATATTAAGACTAAACTTAAAGTAGAGCAAAAACATTTTATTAATGAACCAGTTTCAATAAATGAATTTAAAATGCCATCAGAAATGGAAAGTCATCTGGATTACAACTTAGTTTGACAAATGAGTTGTGCAAACTGCTACCTTCTTATATGATTATTTTATTAAACAATGTTTTTAGACACATCTGACATTAGAAATAGTCTTTAATTACTCCTGGAAAGGAAAGAAATATCATCTTACAGACCCTCCTCACTTTTAAAAGGGGTATTATAAACATTTTGCTTCCATTTTAATGTCTATATGAAAAGGGATTATAGATTTTATTGTTAATAGAGGCCAAACAGGTTTTCAGAATAACACATGCCCCGGGATTCATGAAGCTTGCACCAGGTGCAGGCATAGCGTTGGCGTTCTAACGCCAAATATGACCGCCGAGCGATTCAGGTACGAGCTGTTTCCACGTGCACTACCAGCATACGCCAGAGTTGCGTAGCTCCTGGTGCATGTATGCTAATTACTTCATGTGCAGCAGTGTAGCATGCAAATGAAGCTATATAGTGATTCATGAAGTGGTGCAGGCGTAGCGTAAGCATGCAGAAATGTAAACCAAAAAAAGGTTTACATTTTTTCAAACATAAAATCGGAGCCATGAAAGTGGACCAAACTTATGTATTATAATGTTAATATATGCCAATGGCTAAATATATAGCCAATGGCATAAAAAACATGCACAATACATAAAAAATAACATTTAATGCCATGGCCACACTAACGCAAAGTAAAACTGCAGTGCATCAGTGCGTAAACGGGGTCACAAGGAAAATATATTTAGATGTCATAAAACTGCAATGTAACACAATTCATGAATTACCCATAATAGTCAATGGCATGCATGCTACACCACAACCATGGCACAAGGGTCGCTAAGGGTCTATGAAAGTGTTCTGCGTGGTAAGTAGGAATTAGTAGTCAATGCCATGCAAATGAGTCAAGTAATACTGAATCGCAAATGCTCCGTCGGCGTAAGGATGTACCACATGGCGTAGTGGTACAACACTGAGGAGTCACCTGGAGGTAAACATGACATCAAGAGAGGGGTGCGCCACCATAGCTGTAAGTACATTGGAGCATTGCTAATACAGGTTGCCTGTTGCTAAGCAAAGCCACAGGATAGGGGTGTGGAAGTAGCCATACTTTACTTAGCTGAGAGCACACAAGGTGACCGAACGTGCATGTGAACGTGGATGACAACGCACTCGAAACCCAGTAAACGGCTGCGTGCGGCACGCACCACAGCTGAAATAGGAAGGTTGAGGGATGACAATAAGGAAATGCTGCAACATGGTAATTGGTGTACAAATGAGTAATTAACACCTAGGAACTCACAGTGGGCCATTGACAACAGATAACAAGGCTGCTAGCAGCTACCTGCAGAACAGGAAAGGGGAGGTGCTGTACTGCAAAGAAAAGAGAACTGTCACAGTAGAACAAAGCAAACATGCAGTATATCAGCTACGTAACACATTTCACAACACAATTCTGGGTTTGTAAAGTACAAAACAAGAAAGCAGGCAGCTGAATGCATGCCTGACAATGGGAGGGGAATCGGGTTGAAAAGTGAAGTAAAGGGCAATAGATGAATCATGGCAGCCAAGTGTAATTCAACACCAAAAGCTTCACAATAGCAGTACCTGCTGTGAAACCCATAAGTAAGATTCCCTGCAGCAGGAATTGTAAATACACACCCAATGACATCAGCAGCTTCCAAAGCACAATAGTATAACGTGTGAAAGCACCTCACATACACTTGTGTATTCCCAAACACTCTGCACCATCGGTGTAAACATATGGGGAATTTTTTAAATGTACATGTTAGGGACTGCCATAGCTTTGATTCATCAGCATGTGTTGGAGACTGAAGGTGGTGTGGAAGATGATGCTGACAATCACCTCAGGCACTGGAGGAGGAGAAGAGTGTTCAGACCAAGGGTAACCTACCAGGGGCTAAATGATCTGGAGATAGTAGAGTGTCACAGGGTGGACAGGGACACCATACAGCAAATTGTTGAGCTTTGCCAGCCACGCCTCATAGCGAGAAATAACAGAGGGGAACCCATCCCATTAGACACAAAGGTATGTGTAAGCTTGGGAATACTAGCCAACGGTACCTTCCAAAGGCCAACTGGGGATATCCTGGGGGTCTCACAGGCATCAGCATCCAGGGTACTCCACCAGTTCCTGAATGCCATATTATCACATACCAATGAGCAGATATACTTCCCCCAAATGCAGGAGGAGTTGGTCAGCAATATGCCTCTTTTCCACCATGTGACAGACTACCTGGAGGTATTGGGTGCAATAGACTGCACGCACATACACATCAAGTCACCACCCGGTGAGCAGGGTAGGTGCTACATAAACTGCAAGGGATACCCCTCCATCAACTGCCAGGTCATGTGCAATGCCCAGGGCATTATCATGGATGTGTGTGCTGGCAGTCCAGGAAGCTACCACGACTCCCACATCTGGCATGCCTCACAGTTGTATCAGGTATTTGCCAGGGGGACATCTCTATGGCCACCTGCTGGGGGATGCTGGTTATGCACTGGAACCATGGATGATGACTCCCACCAGAAATGCACATGCACCCATGCAAGAATACCATAATGAGGCACACACACAAAGCAGAATCATCATAGAACATGTGTTTGGGATGCTGAAATCACGGTTCCATTGCTTAGACATATCTGGTGGAGCCTTGCGGTACCCTCCAGGCACGTGTGCCCACATCTTCGTAGTATGTGCCATGCTACACAATATGATCTTGCGGTTTAAGCTGCAGCAGGGACAGAATGGGGAAGGCCCTCACAGCCTGCCACCATTGCCAAGGGCACCACAGGCACAGAGGGACTCAGACCATGAACACCCTGTGCCAGCCCCTGTAGGCAGACAGAGGCATGTCCAGTATGCCCATGCCTTGGCAAAGAGGGAATGTATAGCACACACACTGACAGTGTAGGCCACTACAGACTGACACCCTTCTCCACCTGCACACACAGTAAACATGGATGGCACACACACACGACCACCTGCAAATTGTCATGTATAGGTGGTCTACTGTGTGCATCCTACATAGGCAACCCTCAACTATTGTACACACAACTGCCATTGGCACAAGGTAAGTCAATAACTGAACAGTAAATTAAGCTATAAGCATGTGTCGATACTGTATGTATAGGTTCATAGGTACATAGGTAGGGTACATGCCTAACTGCCAGAGGCCATTCATAAGCCTAGGCAAAATGTGTCTGCTGTCTCCACCCCATTGATGAACTAACTGTCCCTCTGTGGAGCAGAACCAATTGCGGGATCCCTGGGGTGTACCCACTGTTCCCCATCCAGTCTGCAAGGTGTCCCTGGAGTGTTAGTGAGGGGCCCCATATAATGTAATCAAGGATGTATTTCCAAAGTATGGGGAGTACGTGTGACAGGAATCTGTAACTCCAGCATCTTCCAGTTATGTTTGTGGCAAGGTTTAGCTCATTACAGTATGTGGCTCACTGTGACATGGATTCCCATAGGTGGAGCATATCCATTAAGCCTGACTTGGACATGGCTTTGTCGGGCAGCAAAGACCATCTCTGAGTAAATGAGATGCCACTGAGTAATGCAAGAGTTCATGCAGTCTGGCAGCATAGGACACATGTCTGAGGCCAGTAGTGCTCTTGGCAAGGTATGTTCGTGGACTCTCCAGCTGTTGGATGTGTCTTCTGAGGTACATCCCAAATGGGTTATCATACTCGATGATGGGATTGATGAGTGATGAGTAAAGGGGCACAATAACCTCAGTATGAATAGATGCAAATCCTTAAGTAATCAGATGGCCTACATAGACGGATGGCCTAATTACTGTGGAGACATGATTGTCAAATGAGAGTTTACTATCTTATGTAGTCCCCACATACCCATTACCCCATCTGTATTAAAGTGGCTGCCACTCATGTGTTGCCATGTAGGTTTTTAGTTTTCCCAACATGGAATGACCATGCAGTTCGTGGCCTTCAGCTGGAGGCCATGACTGTGACATCCTGTGCTGGTCTATGTGAGGCCCCTTGAAGGATGTCTGTGACAGCTGGACTGTCAATTATGGCCCCCAGTTTGCAGTAATCACCAAACACGGTCTGCTGTAGTCCACCTTTGTTTGCCTGTACCTCTGAGAAGTATATGGCAAACAGTAGGGGTCCTAGGACTGAGTCTTGTGGGACACCAGTTGTGACTGGTTAAGGGTTGGACCTGGAGGCTGCTAGGCTTACCATGTGGGTTCTATGTGTAAGCCTGTTGGCAACCCAACCTGTGATGTATGGGTGTATGTACTGGCTGGTGAGTTTATAAACAATACTTGAGTGGGGAATGGTGTCATAATCCTGAGCGAGGTCCAGGTAGTATGTGTGAACTCTGGAGAACAAACCTTAAATACTTCAAAAACTTCAGAAACACCACAAGATTCAAAGGAAG
This sequence comes from Protopterus annectens, assembly GCF_019279795.1. Taxonomy (NCBI): domain Eukaryota; kingdom Metazoa; phylum Chordata; order Ceratodontiformes; family Protopteridae; genus Protopterus; species Protopterus annectens. The sequence continues at coordinate 466,738,963 of NC_056751.1, forward strand.
ACACAGAAGTAGTTGATATCCATCTTTATTCTTTCCGTCCTGGTACCTCAGCTATTCGCCTTCAATGGGACATACTTTGACATTTTCAGTGTTCTTTTATATATGCATTAATTTATTGATTAAACATCAATTAATCAATTAAACATCATTATGTCAAACATTTTAACTCTTTCACCACTGAAACATATTCCAAGGAAAGAAACATTTCTATTATTTAACTATTTACAACACATTTTTTTCTGTTTTTCTTTTTTTCTTAATTTACAAAATTTATAAATATTAATTACGAAATATAAACTAAACACTCCAAATGTAATTAATTAATAAATTTCATTAATGCAATAAATTCTTTTAAATATGTGTATAAATATAACATATGTACTAAATCAACAAATATAAGTTAAATTTCATTTACACTCATTAAATTTCCAAATTCATTCCCTTGGGGAATAAAGTATGATACTCAATGATCACCCTCTGTTCTAACTTACTTAGGGCTGCTTTATAATTTCCTTTACTGAAACGGGGCCTAGCTAATGCACTAAACTTGAAACTTTCATTCTCACCATTATGTTTGCTACAAAAATGTGCAGCTACGGGGCTCTCTAAGTTGCCCCTCCTTATGTCACCCAAATGTTCCAAGATACAAATCTTAATTTGTCTGGTGGTTTGCCCAATATACCACTTGGCTGGAACACAATCACACCCTAAGATATAAATAACACCTGTTGACCTACAATCAAACCTTTCAAAAGCAGTGTACATCTTTCCATTAATTTTCACCCCATGCATGTTTTTAATTTTATTACAGACGGAACATTTCCCACATCTATGCATCCCTACCATACCATCTGTTCTAACTTCAATTTTCCTATTTAAAATCTCTTTCAAATTCGGATACCTTTTATAAGAAAAGGTAATGTGTTTTGGAAAAAGATGACCTATTACAGCATCTTCACTCACCACAGGCCATAAATCCCTGATAACTTTTTCCATGATACATGAAAAATGGGAATGCCTGGATACAAAAAACAGCTTATTTAAATCTAATACATTTTCAGATTCAAATGCATGCTTATGCCCTCGTATCCCAAATGTTCCACTTCTACACAATCTATGTTTCAGAGATTGAAGCCTGTCATGCTCATATCCACGTGAATATAATCTATCCAAAATTTCATCACACACTTCTTCCCAAAGATTTTTATCCGAGGTGTTCCTTAAATTCCTTTTAAATTCCCCTTCCGGTATAGCCTTAATCAAATGTGCTGGGTGCATGCTGCTAGCATGTAGAAAATTATTCACTGAGGTGGGTTTCCTATAGGTTTTATGCTCAACCAAACCATTTACCCCCACATAAAATTCTACGTCAAGGAAAGGAATTTGAAATTCAGATATGTGTGCCACAAATTTGAAACCATGGGGATTGTTGTTTAAATTCATCATGAATTCATCAAAGAGAGTCATATCCCCTTTACACACAAAAATCAAATCATCAATATAACATTTAAAGAAAACAACATTATTAACAAAAAATGCGTTTTGAAACATAAATTCCTTTTCAAATTCTCCCATATAGATCACAGCATAACTGGGAGCAAAAGCTGCACCCATAGCTGTTCCTTTTGTCTGCAAAAAATATTCTTTTTTCCACAAAAAATAATTATGTGTTAAACTAAACTCAAGCAAACTTAACATAAATCTAGTATATGGTCCTTCTCCCATCATTTTGTACACTGCTTCCAGGCCCCATCTAATCTGAATATTGGTGTAAAGTGATACAACATCAACACTGGCCCAATAATAGTTCTCTTCCCATTTAAGTCCTTTTAAGGCCAAACAGACATCCTGAGTATTCTTGACATGAGATTGAACTTTTGGCAAAAATTTCTTTAAATGATGGTCCAAGAAAATATTAACTCTCTCAACAAAAGACCCAATCCCCGAAATAATAGGTCTACCTGGAGGATTGGTAACATTTTTATGTATCTTGGGAATTATATACGTGTAAGGGTGTCGGGGTTCCCTCATAGTTAAACTTTTTACATCTTTACCAGTGAAAAATCCCAATCTTTCACCTCGCTCCAATAACTCATTAAGTTCACAAGAATAAGAGTCAAGAGGGTTACTTTCTAACTTTTGATAGGTATCATCCACTAGTAAATTATTAACTATGTTCTCATATTTTTCATTCATAATCACCCAATTGCCCCCCTTATCCGCCGGCTTAACAGTGACTTTATCCAATTCCTTCCTAAATATTTTAAGGGCCAACCATTCACTTTTACTTAAATTAAAGATCTTTTTACGTGTACAAAAGGCTTTATGTGCCGATTCCAACTTAGCCATAATAACATGTTCAAAGGCATTTATTGCCAAAGATTTCTTAGGGGGCATAAAGTTACTGTCGCCTGAAAAATGGGGAACTTCTAAGTGACCATATCCGCCTCCAAAAACCCCTTCTGTGTTGGATTCCATAGAGAGCTCATAAGTATTCTCATTTTCATCCCCATTTACATCCAATTCCATACCTTCATAATCATAAATGCTTAAGTTTAGGAGAGTTTCATCCAAGGCACCAGCATTTCCCTTATTTATACTTTTTTCCTTTTCATGAAAATAAACCCTTAGATTTAATTTTCGAATAAAGGCTTTCACATCAAAAATAATGTCTGAGATGGACGGTATCCTACTGGGTACAAATTTTGTTCCTTTTGAAAAAACACTTAACATTTCTTCAGACAGTGGAAGATCAGAAAGATTAATTACATTTAAACCATTATTGGCAGTGGTGCCAACACTAGGTCCCATTTCATTTTCATCTTCACAAATATCAATAATGCCAGTGGGCTCACAAAATATGTTAAAATTATCCTGATAACCATCCTGAGATGTAACTGGTTCACTGTTGTCTTTATAGGTATCACTGATAACTTTCTCATTCATACTGCTGTCCCCATAGCACTCACAAAGAAATTGAGACTGACTATGTGTGATGTTACTATAAACATTTTCAGATTTGCCAGTGTAATCACGTACAATTACATCCCCATTATTTACATCAGGTTGCATGTTTTTACTAAAGCCATCATTCTCCAAACTAACTGTTAGTCCTAAGTCATTCCTAAGATCATCACTGGCGATGTAATTTACATCTTCCAAATTCAACATCTGCTCCCCAGAGACGCCATCTAAACCAGACAGTGCACTTTCATAACATGGTTTTAACGCTAAATGCGAGAGACCAGAACTGTCAGTAGTTCGAGTAGCAAAGGAAACATTAGTGTATCGTGAATTACCCCGATCTTTAGAACATTCAATTTCCGCAACAGCTAGCTGCTCAACACTCCCACACACAGAAACATAAGAAGCAAAAGAAGTATTAATGTGTCGTGAATTAAGGTGAAGTATGTGTGAACTACCACACCCCACACCTAATGTCTAGGTGACTGTAAGACATCAAACAGGTTCAGTAGGCATGATCTGCATTCATCAAGCAGACCTGGGTTGGGTAGAGTGTCTGGAGGTACCCAAAGTCTCTGTTAATGAGTTCCATGATGACGCACTCCATAGCCTTGCAGAACAGGCTAATCAGGCTTATAGGGCAATAGTTATCGGGATCCGTTGTGACGCCACCTTTGTGGAATGGGATCACTGTTGCTATGCGCCACTCTGTGGGTATGTAGCCTGTAGAGAGTCTGTGTTTGAACAGTGTGCTCAGGTGAGGGGTTAGTTCATTTGGAGCTCATGTAAGACACAGCCTGGGACACTGTCCAGTCCCATTGAGGATGTATTTATGGTTTTGGCTAGGGCTATTTTAACCTGTGTGTCGATGGTTGCTGGGGCCATACATTCATCTGGTATGGTTAAGGGCTGTTTAGTGGTTGAAAGGGGTGTGAAGTTTGCACTAAACATGTCTGCCAAAATGCTGGCAATATCAGTTGGGTCAGTGTATTTTGAGCCAGTCTGCACCAACTCTGAGCAGATCTGAGAGTTCCCACTTAGGTTCTTGACGTAGCTAAAGGACGCTTTGTGGTTGTCTGTAGGGTCCTTGGGAAATTGTCTTTTGAAGCTAGCCTTGGATGATTTCATGAGGGATCATAATTTCTTGCTGATACTGATCAGGGATGTCTGTCCTTCTAGGGATTTCACTCTTATCTGTACTTGTTACCTCCTACTATTGTAGAGCCTGTGTATGGCAGGGGTCCACAAGACCAGTTCCCTGTTCTAGGAGGAGTGAGTCTAGGTTGGACTTGGGATAGCGCGATCCATGCATTCCTGCAGATGATCATAAAGTGCCTTTGTATAGGTGTCAGCATCTTGGACAGCATTGTCCATTGGCATGGGGGCTGTGAACCGTTTCACCTCGGACATAAGCAACGTGACGTCTGCTTTGGAAATGACTTCTATGGTGGTTTCCTTGTTTGGGGCTGTGGGCAGAATGTGAATATCCAGAGTGATTAGTCTATGGTCTGATCTAACCAGTGAGGGGTTGATGTCGGGTGTGGAACACTGGTCACCCATGTTAGTGATGAGCAGGTCCAATATGTTGTTTCCTCTGGTGGGGTGTAGACCAGTTGTTCCAGGGCATTTGAGTGGAGAAATCATAGGAAGTGCTGGGCAAGGGAGTTAGTACCCGAGTAGTTTTCCCAGGTAATGTTTGGGTAGTTGACATCACCCAGTTGTAGGGTGTTTGATAGGACCCGCATATTTCCCAGTGTCTCCGGAAATGCAGAATGTGGGTCCTGGGCATGGTGGGTGATCTGTAGCAAGCTACAATTCGGATTGCAGTGTTGCCCATTGTCAGTTGCACTTGAATGATCTCTGATGCATCGTGCTGCACCACTAACCTGGAGGTGTGAGTATCCTTGATGAATATGGATACACCCCCGTCTTTTGTGTTCCGGTCTAGGTTCTGTGGCTGAAAGGTGTGGTATGTGTTATAGTCTGGTGGTGCTGGGGTGCTCTGTAGAGCCTTAAACCGAGTGTCTGTTACTGCACAGACATTGATGTTCTCCATACTGAGGAGTGCCTTGAGTGTGTGCAATATGAGGTTTAGACATCCGGCATTGAGTAGAAATACCCTCAGTCTCTAGTTACATATGCTATGTACGGTGGTGGGTTTGTCTTATGAGCCTTGCCTAAAAGTCCACCTTGCCTAATATCCACCACTCTACTATTGTTTGCAATCAATGACAGCTGTGCATGTGTACATGTTCCACAAATGTGCACTGGCCCTTGTTACAGGGCTGTGCCAAGTGACTATTTGCACACCTACATAGAGTGGATATTGACAGTAGAGACACACACTGGTTGAACGTGTAGATTTGTGTAGCCTAACATCTCATTGCCAGACTAACAGCTGCTTGGAAATATGTTGACAGTACTGGTAATGAAACAGGGTGCATATCATCTTTAACTCCAGTGTGACATCTGCAGTAGGCATGTAAGATGTAGAAAACTGCTGCCCATGTGTAATAGCAGCTTCATAGGTGATGGTATACACTATCTGATTATATCCTGATCATGTTGATAGTGGCAGCAGAGTCTATTGATATTTGACTCTGTATGGGGAGTGGGTGTCTGTGTCCAACAGAGCTCATGGTTCTGCTGGGTATGTGAGTTTATACCCAGACAAGGATACAAACCTGTTCACACTTGCATCATCTGTAATCAACTATCAGGATGTGATGTGGCCCTCAGAGGGGGATTGCTACCAAAGATAGCTACCATGTTCCTGTAATAGCTAGTGTTGCCACATCCATACCTCAAATATTCACATGAGCATCACTGTCTAAATCATCTTCATAAGCAGTTAGTATACTAAATACAGTATGTGGTACTTGTAGTACTGAATGCTCATACAGGCATGTCCACTACTCAGCTATTGGTGTTTACTAATGTCAGCTTTGTGTATGTGGCCATCCTGGGGGAATGCATTCTTTACGCCATGTACACTACTAAATCTTCCTAACACCACACCCCACACATTGTCTGGGATGCAGCTACAGGGGTGATCCTGAAGGCAGTCCATACTACACCCATGACTGGACTAGACAGTCAAGTGGTGTAGGTTAACACATGCATCTCATCATCACAACCAACACATACCCTTACTAGAACACAGTAAGGACATGACACACACACATTCCACCAGATATCACACACATCCACAGAGGCCTCTAAGTATTTGACCAAGCAAGAGGCCTTCCAAGTTGGAATAGACAGACAACAGAATACAAAAACTATATGACATAGTTTGCATAATTGTGTCACACCTCAGAACACATGGCTGGAAACATGGCCAACAGTACTCATTTCTGAATGCAAACCTAGCACTATGTTACACTTCAAGCTCTATGAGGGCAAACATACTGTCAACTGCCTGTCTGCCATGACTAGCCACATACCCATACACTCCGACCACCTTTAGAACTATACACATATCTCTGGCATATGCTATGTTGTTGTGTAGGACCTGTGATGCAGTAGCCTGGACTGCATGGAAACACATGTAGGAACTGTCAGGTCATGTAGCCCATGCGAGTATGTCCCAAGGCCTGGGTAGCATCCTGCCAGTGGCCAGAATGAATCAGCAGTACAGGGGGCAAGGATTGTATTTCACAATCGTGACATTTACTGGTGTAATTCAAATTGTATCCAGCATCTCTCTGCCTGGGATAACATGGTTGATAGACCATGATGCTTTGCCAGACAGGGTCTGCACCTGTCACCCCTAGGAATCTGGATATTGGCAACGGCCCATGCATCCCCTATAGTGCCCTCATCATGCCAGGTTCAAGTGTAAGTCCACTGGTGCAACAGGGACAGCCAAGAAATAAACTGTGGGTCTTGCTACTCAATTTTACAGATCAGGTACTCAATATGTACTCACGGCAATCCGAAACATGGAGAACATAACTGTGCAATGAGTGAGATATGGTTCAATGCTTTGGAGAGCACCCCTGCATGACCATGGTATAACACTTACCTCACCTCTTGGCCAACATCCTTTATTGGAACACATGGGCCACAGGCGTGTCCAACTTCCTGAGGGATATGTACAACCCCACGCAAGTTGCACTTGCACAACATAAGATGCATTATGCTGAGCAACTACCTTTGTGCCAAAGTGTAATCCAAACTGCACCTTGTGACAGATCATCCACCATGCCTCAGAAATCACAACTGTCATTGTGCTGTAATGGGGAATACCGGTTGTAAGACAGGTCACCATAATCATAGCCACTCAGCTATCCCATTATGAACCAGGAAGACTCATCATGTACCAACACATGTGCTCAATGCATGTTGGATGTCATCAACACCAATGACCTGGATCACCATAGTCACACCAACAGGGCTAACAGTATGCCACACATGGTCAGTCTTCAAAGCCAATGTTATGCTCCTTAAGAGTGAAGTGGTGACTGTCATGGCACCCATGTAGATGTACAATGCATGTGCAAATGCTGGGTCCTACACAAATGCACTTAGGCACTCACATATGTGCAGTGATCATGCCATTGAAACAGAAACAGGATTCAAACACAACCATGAATGCAAACCGGTGGTACCCTGTCTTAAACTGTACCACAGAAGGTAGTAACTGTTGCAAGGATCAACACACATGAGTGGAAGTTGATCCATGGTCAGCCTCAGTGAGATGCAGATACACCATATAATGCCACGCAACACTACTGTGAAACTACTCATCCACATATTATGAGGCCAAACATAGAGGATTCTATAGCTGTGTCATGAAACATAATGGCAACAACAAGACCTGCTGTGCTTCACAGCATTATGGCATGAGAGGTACTGCACCTACGGAAATAGCACCTGTTCAGCCAGATAGGTTTGGATAACATTAACACACTGCCACCCCCCAACAGGTACATATTCATATATCCATGTACACTACAGAGCCCATGTAATAACAACTATGCAGGTACAAGCTGCACTCTCTAATGCCATACATACAGGCTGCATAGGACCTGTCCACATTCCAGGTTATATCCTGTACAAATGTCAAAACAATCTGCCCCCCACATAAACATCTTGTGCAATCATAGCTCCATGTCAAACTGTGTACACACTCAGTGGTGCACAGCATCAGTCATCTGTTAATGCTGTCAATATCCGAGGGACCCTGGTATGTGTACAGCTGACCTGGTTATAAAAAGTGGTATCATTGCATTGTATAACACATAATGTAACTGTGTCAGTACATGGGTACTCTGCACAGTTGTTGTAGGGCTAGGTACAGTCCATCAGTCAAAGGTTACTTGGTGTTGTTCCATTACATGTCATACCACATGTATGGATGTGTGTTGCTGGTCTGAGGACAAGCTGGTGCATGAGGATTAAATCCTAGAATGCAGCTTTTGACACTGTGATGTGCGCCTGGCTCATCTGTGATGATATGTGTTGGAGTACTGGTCTGTACATGTAAGTAACCATTATGAATGTGGGGACACCACCACCTGGAGTGGTCTGTACCAGTGTTATGGCCCACATGTCTGGTTCTGAGTTATATGGTGGTAGTGCTATTGTGCACAACAGAGCCATCAGCCAGGTGTGCCTCAGTGCACAGATGTCAGTATTCCCCATTGTAGGTTCAACAGTGAGCAGCTGTGATTACGACAGCAACACATTTAGCACTGGTTAGCATAAGCATACAATGAAATTGTCTTCTTGGTGTCAGGGTGTTATCCTGTGTTTAGGTCATATGCCTTGGAATGGCACTACATGGGGTAATGCAAACAAGGTATTATCAACACTCCCTGGAATCCTGGATGCACGTGATCTGTGACAAAGGCTTGCCTTCTGTCAGTCATGTCATCCCAGACTGACAGACACTGGACAACCATGTAATTACAGCAGGGCATTGGATCATTGTGTTGGTCAAGCAGTTGTCATTCCCAATATGAAATCACTGCAAGTGGCAGTATTGTGCTTGTTATAGACTGATACATCTAAGGTGCCGGACAGCAGCAGGTGCTGTGTAGATGACCAGTGTCAGATACATGTAGTGCAGCGTTCCTGCTAACAATGACAACTACTAACACCGGAGACCATTACAGCATGTTCTGTATGTCTATCTGTATGAGCATGGCCACTGTGGCCTTCTGTGTTCAGAATCAGAGTGCATCCTAAACAGCCCTGTGCTACTAAGTGTATGAGCATGCCCAGTATAACCCTGTGTATGTGGACTCATAGTGCATTCCAAACAGCCTTGTGCTACTAAGTGTGTGAGCATGCCCACTGACACCTTGTGTAAGTTATGTGTTACTGTGTATGAGCATGGCGAGTGTAACCCAGTACAGTGATAGTAGTCGTCCATTCCACAGCAGGGCATACTCCTGTTTGGGATGGACTCCTACAGTAAACACACAGGTTCACAGCTATGTACAATGTAACTGTCAGCATCCCTGTTGATGTCCGCAATCCTAGAAGGTCATGTTGACTGCATTGGAATGTGTAATCTTTGTGGCGCAATTCGTAACTGCGTAGTACTGTAATAATGATATGTAGATAGGTAGGTGTTCTGATCTCTCACTGGTGTGTGTGTGTGTGTGTGTGTGTGTGTGTGTGTGTGTGTGTGTGTGTGTGTGTGTGTGTGTGTGTGTGTGTGTGTGTGTGTGTGTGTGTGTCCATCTGCCGGTGGACAGAATAATGCTTTTTAGAGTACTCACACTCTGTACAAATCCTGTACTCAGCTTTGGCAAGGCTGATGATGTCACCCACCTAGGAATACTCCTCTGGGATTGCTATGACTCAATAATCTTGATAGCATGTTATGTAACTGTGTACTGCTAAAGTATGATAAAGTAATTAGGTCAGTGTTCTAATTCCAGATATGCCAACTCTGTGTGTGGGTGTCCGTCTGCCAGTGGACCGAACAATGCTTTTTAGAGTACTCACACTCTGTACGATTCCTATACTCAGCTTTGGCATGGCTGATGATGTCACCGACCTAGGAATGCTCCTCTGGGAGAGCTGTGACCCAGTAATCTTGATAGCACGTTCTGTAACTGCGTACTCTTATAGTGTGATATAGTAGTTAGGCTGGTGTTATAATCCCAGACATGCCAACTGTGTGTGTCCATCTGTCGGTGGCAGAACAATGCTTTTTAGAGCACTCACACTCTGTACGATTCCTATACTCAGCTTTGGCATGGCTGATGATGTCACCCACCTAGGAGTACTCCTCTGGGATTGCTGTCACCCAGTAATCTCACTAGCGTGTCCTCTAACTGTGTACGGCTGTAGTGTGATAAAGTAGTTACACCGGTGTTCTAATCCCAGACATGCCAACTGTGTGTGTATGTGTGTGTCAGTCTGCAGGTAGACAGAATAATGATTTTTAGAGTACTCACACTCTGTACGATTCCTACCTAGGAATACTCCTATGGGATTGCTGCAACCCAGTAATCTCAATAGTGCATTCTGTAACTGTCTGCTGCGATAGTCTGATAAAGTAGTTAGATAGGTGTTCTAATCCCAGACATACCCATTGTGTGTGTCCGTCTGTCGGTGGACAGAGCAATGCTTTTTAGAGTACTCACACTCTGTACGATTCCTATACTCAGCTTTGGCAAGGCTGATGATGTCACTCACCAAGGAATACTCCTCTGAGATTGCTGTGATCCAGTAATCTCGGTAGCGGGTTCTGTAACTGTGTACTGCCATAGTTTGATAAAATAGGTTGGTATTCTAATCCCAGACATGCCGACTGTGTGTGTATCTGTGTGTCGGTCTGCAGGTGGAAAGAATAATGCTTTTCAGAGTACTCACACTCTGTATGATTCCTATACTCAGCTTTGGCATGGCTGATGATGTCACCCACCTAGGAATACTCCTCTGGGAGTGCTGTCATCCAGTAGTCTCAATAGTGCATTCTGTAACTGTTCAGTGCTGTAGTGTGATAAAATAATCAGGTAGGTGTTCTATTTCAAGGCATGGCAGGTGTATGTATTTGCCAGTCATATCCTACGTGTTGATGACTGTGAGTGGCTAGCTACTGGATGTGTTGAGTAGTGTGTTTTGTTGTTTCCCTATATAGTGCCCATAAATGTCACAATCAGCCATGAGACTGGGTTGGCAAGACATACCCATACATTTGGCAATAGGCCTGGTGAGTAAAGTCGGCAACCCTAATATTACCCTGAATACAGTCTGAACCCGTGTGTCACATAGAAACGCTCTTGCCTTGGCATTAACACAAGTACATAATACAGGAGGAGCTGGTGGTTTCCTTTTCATTCTTGTATAATGTTGGTGTCACGAGGTTTGTTCTTGAGATATATATTCTATATCTACGTATGTGTATCTATATATATATATATATATATATATATATATATATATATATATATATATATATATATATATATATGGATATACAGCTACATGATAGAATACATGTCCTATACTGTTGAATGCCTGGGCTGGATGATCTGTATATGATAACCTCCAATGTATGTATGTCTGCCATGGCTTAGTGGGAAAGCACAGCATTTGTGGTGTGCAGGGTCCTGGTTTCGAGCCTTGCAGGGTCTGGTTGTTTTGTTGCTGGGTAAAACAAGGGCCATTGAATACAGTGTGAGTAAGGTGCTCTTAAGCAGTTGTGTGCAGGTCTGCGTGAAGGTAAGCAGTGGTTAGTTTTGGGGAGGCTAAGTATGGGTCATGCAACTATGCATTAGAAGGCAATACTATGCAAATGAGGTAAAGGATAGTGAGTCTCAGTTATCCCCAGGGTATGTGGCAGATCCCAAGAGTGTATGTGTATAGATAGCCGGGAACAGGATTCTGATATAGGTGACATCATTGGGGGTGTGTCAGGGATACTATATGTGGATTGGAGCCCTGTGGACGGGGATTGCTCCTAGCTTAGCACGGCTAAGCTAGGGGTGTGTCTATACCTACCTAGTGCAATTGGAAGGGACAACAGCAGTAGGAGAGTAATCAAGGTGAACTAGCTGAGCTGACAGGTGATATGTATCAGAATCAGCGGATTGCAGGGACAGCTACCAGCCCAGCTCAGAACACTACTATAAACTAAGCAAACACCTTCCCCTCTGGTATTTCCACACTCTACATTTCCGGTGTATACATGTGGGGAAATTTTAACAAACAAACCTACGAAATGAGATGGGCTGCAGCAGGCAACATAGAACAACATATGCAAGAGGCTGAGGATGGTGAAGATGTGAATGATGCCGAACAACCCTCAGTGAGGAGACAGAGAAGAGTGTACAGACACAGGGTAACCTACCAGGGGCTACATGAGCTGGAGATAGTGGAGTGCTATAGGGTGGACAGAGACTACCTACAGCAGATTGTTGAGCTGTGCCGGCCACACCTGACATATCGAACAGGCCGAGGGGAACCCATCCCAGTGGATACCAAGGTATGTGTAGGCCTAGGTATACTAGCCACAGGTACCTCCCAAAGCACGACTGGGGATATCATGAGGATCTCACAGGCATCAGCATCCAGGGTATTCCACCAGTTCCTGGATGCCATGTCAGCACATGCAAGTGAGTACATACATTTCTTCAACACACGTGAGGTGTTGGCCAGCAATATGTGTCTCTTCCACCAAATGGCAGACTACACTGGGGTTGTGGGTGCTATAGCCTGCATGCACTTACGCATCAAAGCTCCACCCTGTAAGCAGGGTAGGGCCTACATCAACTGCAGGGGCATCCCCTCCATCAAATGCCAGGTCGTATGTGATGCCCAAGGCATTATAATGAATGTGTGGTGCTGGCTGACCTGGAAGCTGTGATGATTCAGAAATATGGCATCTGACGCAGCTGTACCACAGCTTTGCCAATATGGACATCCCCTACGGTCACCTAGTGGGGGATGCTGGGTACCCACTGGAGCCATGGCTGATGACACCCATCAGATATGTACTCACACACCTGAACAACAACACCATAATGAGGTACATGCACAGACCAGACATATAACCGAGCATGTGTTTGGGATTCTCAGGTCACGGTTCCGGTGTCTGGACACATCCGGTGGACCCTTGCGGTATTCACCAGCTGCATGCACCCAAATTGTTATGGTATGTGCTATGCTACACAATATGATCCTGCAGAAACAGCTGCAGCAGGAACAGCATGGGGCAGGGCCACACAGCCCCCCACCAATGCCAAGGCCTGTACAGTCACAGAGTGCCTCGGAGGAGGAACAACCTGAGCCTGACCCAGTAGGCAGAAGGAAGTGTGCCCAGTATGACCTGGCCTTGGCAAAGAGGCAATGCATAGCATATGCACTGACACAGTAGGGACCCAGGGAATGTCACCCTCTCTGACTCGCACAGACAGTAAAAGGGATGCCAAAGATGACACTATCTGTGCTCAGCCATGTATAGGGAGTGTACTATGTGCATCTGACATAGGCAGCCCTCCAGCACCATGCTCAAGTCTGGCACACCCTCAAGGTAAGTCAGTCAACCTGCCAATTGCCAGATGTAGTCGAATGTGTTGGTACCTGTAGCTATGGTATGGATCTGAGCATGCGAGGGAACTGGGTGGCCGAATGTTAAGGCAGCAGACAGTAGATGCCCATAGTGGCACCATGACATCTGTAACACATACTGGAGTCATCATAGTAGCCAGTAGTGCATAGGGTGACAAAACCCACTGCGGGTAATGGGCTGAACATCATGTGTGTCCATACAGCCCACACAAGTCTCAACCAGCTGGACAGGTGTAGACAAACACAAACAAATGCTGTAATATGGCCTCTGAATGTGCCCTATGGGTAACCCCTCCCACAGACCCACACAGACAGACTACAGCAGGTCAGGCAGTTGGATGTAGGTTGTGCAGGCTAGGAAGACAGAAACTAATATGTTGGTAATTAAAGCTAAGATCTGTAGTACACTGGTATGCCTCTAGCCAGCACAATAGGTAGGTCTACACACTGAAATGGAGTGCCTGACATACCAGTACAGTACTAGCAAATGTGTGCAAGTGTCAGGTGTGCCCACCATTCGACATACACACATAGCAACAGTCAGGTGTGCCTCCTGCTCCTGTGTAGGAATGTGGATACAGTCAGGTGTCCCCTCCCCGCTATGCAGAAATGTAGCAACAGTCAATGCCACATGACCGATGGATACCCTGCAGACACAGCATGCCACCTGTCAGTGTACAATGCAAAGGTCACATCACAGTACAGACTACCTGGACATGTAACTCATGCGATACAGTTGGCCATACTGGGCATGCTCACACACTTGAAGGTATGAAGGCAATGTCAGTCGACAACATACTGAATGGTCATACTGGGCATGCTCACACACTTAAACACATGAAGGCCATGTCTGCAAACACCAGTGGTCCGGGCATATCTGCCAGTACATTCCTATACTGCAGAATGACTGCACTGTATGATATGTTTGTGGTACTGTCCATTGCCTGTATAGCTGCCATGGCATATTGGTAATTCACATTAGCTGTGTGTGCAGGTTCCTGGTTCCAACCCTTGCAAAGGACATTTATTTGGTTGCAGGGCAGAACAAGCCCATTGGATACGGAGGGAGTAAGGCACATTAAAGCAGTTGGGAATGGGTGTGCGTGGGTTTGTGCAGTGTTAAGCACTGCTGACCTTTGATTACAGCTTCTTACACTCAGTTAGCCTATATATTGCTTTACCAGTGCAATACTCGCATACTGGTAGTGAAACACGCTTACACCCGCTCACTCCCGCACTTGCAAATGCACCGACTTTGGTGCTTACATCTGTCACTCACACACCTGGGTGGGAGCAAGGACCACAATATTACCTTGTGATGCCTATTAGATTGGACTACATGACTACAGTATCGGGAATGGCTGCCCATTAGGTGATGGCATAGCATTCGAATGTACGAAATCAGCGGCCTGTTGAGTGAATTAATCATATTATTTGTGTTTTCCTCATAAAATCTGCTCCCATCTGGCTGATACATGGAAGCTGAGACTCTTCCATAGAGTCAAGTAATTGGGTTTTGTGAGCCACATCTGTTGGACGAGTCATGCTACTGCATACCTATTATAGGTTTGCCACCTTTTCAATTGGCCAAGGTGGGACTTTAGGGTTAACACCTGTCCCACTTTGCAAGGGACAGTCCCTCTTTTAGCAGTTGTGTCCTGCGAAAATAATCAAGACATAGCAAATGTCCTGATTACAGGACAATATTATATTCTACGTTTCTTTAATAGTTGCATAAACCAGTTATTTTATATATGAAACTTCTATATGTTATGTGAAGTAGCATAAGCAATTCAAATGTTACTAGACTAAGCTTTTATTTGTGCAAATAAGTATAATTATGTACTATGCATGGCTGTAGGTATGTTTTTTTTCCTGGAAAGTCTGACATTTCTACAAAACATGTCCCACTTTGGCCATTTGGAAAGGTGGCAACCCTATAGAACCTGTCAAAGAAAAAATCAAAGATCAATGCAGCCAAGGTTCAGTTAAGGTTCCTTTATTCTTGTACAAGGAGACAAAAATGCAGTTCAGAAATTTGTCTGACATTATATAGGAAATTCTTCACAATTATACCATTCTGTAAGCCATTGCCCTCTAAGCTGACGTAATTAGATACAACTCTAAGCATTGTTCTAAGACAGGTGTTTACTAAGTTTTTCTGCTGATATAACAATTATAAATGTTCCCATGAGAAAGTTTTCTCAAAAGCAACATGGCCTTGCTGACCACTGGTCTGTAACGATTTAGTGTTACAATTCGTGATTCTTTCTTACTTTGAGCACAAAGCATATACTGATTGCAGCCTATAGTCTTATCTAGTTCCTCTACAGCTGCAGTGTTCATTTAACACAAACAAGGTTACTTGCCTAAGTCTAATAACATTTCAAAATACTTCATTGTTCTCTTTCCCTAATGCTAGCAAAATCATCTGTTTCTCAGTGTATGGCCAAGGTCATTCACTGAGCTGACCAAAAGCAAAGTTAGAAATTACATGCAATTATTTTCAAGCCTGTAACAGAATAAATGTGTTAACCCTTTTAGGCTTCTAATGCAGCAAGCATAATGCTAATACATATATGAATACATATTTTGCTATATATGTGAATACATATTTTTCTTACATTTCCCCCCTATTAACACTTTTATTCTCTTCAAAAGGATAAACAGTTATTTCTTCTCCTAACCTCTTCTGCTTGGGATTTGCAGTTAGGTGAGTCATTTAGTTTAAACTTCTGAAAGCATTTAATCTTCCAACAATTTATCAACTTCAGTGTTTTGATACAAGGTTTCGGATACTGACATGTCTATCAATTCTTTGATCAGATTTTTTATGCAGGGTATGCCACAACACATACACACTCCCAACAAGAGTATCCCCACACAGATGGCTATTAATATGTTCATTATGAAGGTACCCCACCCCCCAAACAGATTCTGGAAAAAGTCCATCAGTGGGTTCGGGCCTGGTTTGGTCATGGCCGACACTTGGTATATCACCTCAAGGTGGTCGTTTATCTCATGTTGATAATCTGGGATGTACGCACAACACTCTTTTTTGATTAAAGCGCACATACCACCTCTCGCCGCTAGGGTGAAGTCGAGAGCCATACGGTTCTGGAGTACTACAGTTCTCATAGCATTCAGTTCATCAGTTATCAATTCGAGAGCAGAAAAAGTTGCATTACTCATTACTTCGAGAAGTTTAGACAGTTTTTGCAGTTCCCAAATTGATTTTGCTGCTCCATATGCTGGTAATATGCCTGCCCATGATATGACAGCATAACTCAAGTCCATGTGCGTCAGCTTGGTCTCCACGGTATGTTGGCCTTTCCAGCCTGCTTCGATCCATCCCACTGGATTCTCAGGCTTTTTGACAGCTTTCTTGGTTACATCTCGCGTATTTTGAATATTTCCCTGAGGCAAAACTGCAGTGTGTCGTATGGCCGGAACCAGGTACCCCAAAAAACAACTGCCGGACCAATTCTCAGGTAACCATTTATATGCTTTCTTACCACACACAAAATAACAATCCTCTACCTTAGTAGTTACTTTACTACGAAATGGCTGCCCTGCATAAAACATTTTCCTATCATAGACAGTTGCTTGAAAAGAACAGGGTTATGTTGCACCTCATCAATAGTCTGGTGCATGGATTCAAGAAATGAATCATAATTCAAATTACAAACTGTATCCATTCTGTTTGCTTTAGTATAACATTTGTAATGTACAGTCACATTACATCTGCTCCAACCTACTTGAATTGTGTCATTTTTATAAAAACATACAATTCCCTTTTGTGTTGCAGGCAAATACAGTGCTACCTTATCATGTGCTTTAATAGTAACAGTCTCATAAACCAACTTTTCCCAGGTCTCCTTGACCCCTAGGGGGACTGCAGTCATTATTAACCCCCCGTATGCAGTTGGTATGGCTGTACAAACCCAGCAATTTGAAACATTAAAAGTCTCAGCATACACACGTGTAATTGCCTGATAAGTGTTAAAGTTCGGGTGCCAGTCTATGGTCGGCTCATCACGTTTATTCAGTTCAGCTGGTGTGGCCGGGAAAAGGATGGGCCACAGCAAAAAGATTAGTGCTGTCAGTACAATCAACAGGATAATCATGCAATACTTCTGGGGTTGTTCTGCATTCCTGTTTGCTCTAAATTTTGTCATGTTTAGTCTCTCTGTGGAACAGCAAGATTTTTATCTAGCTGAAAGTTTTTGCAAAGTTTACAGTGTGTCAAATGGATCCAAGAGGATTTCTCACCAATCTTGACTGCTGTGGGTGTCGACAAGAGGACCTGGTAAGGTCCCTCCCACTTTGGTGAGTTCCAAGTTTTTCGCTTGACTATCTTCACCCAGACCCAATCGCCTGGGGCTACTGTCACTTCCAACGGTCGATTTGGCTCTTTACCTGAAACAGAAAACTGCAGAAGATGTTTAGAGTTCAGCATATGACCCATATACCTTGCTAGTACACAATCTGCTTCCTGGTCTGCGGGCATGAGAGATTTCCACTGAGGGGTATAGTATGCCCTCCCAAATATTATCTCAAATGGAGTCAATCCTTTCACATTTGGAACAGTTCTCATGCTCAACAGTGCCAGGGGCAGGCACTACACCCAATTCTTCTGTGTATCTGACATTAACTTCCTAAGCTTGTTCTTTAAAATCCCATTGTGCCTCTCCACCAACCCTGCAGATTGAGGATGATATGCACAATGTTTTTTTAAAGAAATTCCAAAATATCTGCTAAGTTGCTGTATAGTTTGATTTACGAAATGTGTGCCATTGTCACTGTAGATCCTTTCCGGTATACCAAATCTAGGAATCATCTCTTTAACCAGAGCCTTTGCAACTGTAGCTGCATCTGGATTTTTAGTCGGAAAAGCTTCCACCCATTTGGAAAACATATCTACAATGACAAGGCAGTAACATTTATTTTCACATTTATTCAATTCTATGAAATCCATACAAATAGTATGAAACGGATACGGTGGTGTAGGGAAACTCCCTTGCTTGGGCTTTAACGCCACTTGTGCATGATGTTTGTTACAAGTGCGACATGACAAACAAAACTTTTTTGCATAGTTTGTAAATCCGTATGTAGTGAATACCTGGTTGACTAACTGTACCATCCCCCCTGTTGAGACATGGCATTGCCCATGGCTCAACAAAGCTGCATATCTAAACAAATTAGATGGCAATATTGGTTTCTCTTCTTTGGAGATGTACAGTCCTTCCTTGAGGAGTGCTCCTCGTCTTACCCACTTTTGTTTTTCTGCCTGTGTAGTAAGTGTTTGCATTGTTTTTAACATTTCTAAGTCTAAAATCTCAGAAGGTTGTAATTCCTCATTCAAAAGAAATGCTTCTGAAGCTGCTTGCTTTGCAGCTGTGTCAGCTCTTGCATTGCCTTTTGAAATTCTATCTTGTTGTTTGGTGTGAGCTATGCATTTACAAATAGCTACTTTTTGAGGTAACTGAATTAATTCTAACAAATCTAAAATAAACTGTGCATGATTAATCGGTTTGCCAGTAGATGTCACCATTCCTCGATTTTTCCACTGTACAGTAGAAAAAGCATACTGGCTGTCTGTAAAAATGTTCACACGTTTACCCTTTGCTAAGGTGCATGCCCGTGTCAAGGCAATCAATTCTGCTGCTTGTGCAGATAAGCTGTGTGGTAAAGATTTTGCTTCTATAATTTCAGTATCAGAAACTAC